>NW_016814053.1:914105-954767 GCF_001698545.2 Rhinopithecus bieti | reverse complement strand
TTTTTTTTTTTTTTTTTTTTTTTGGCTTTCCATTTGCTTGGTAGATCTTCCTTCACCCTTTTATTTTGAGCCTATATGTGTCTCTGCACGTGAGATGTGTCTCCTGAATACAGCACACTGGTGAGTCTTGACTTTTTATCCAATTTGCCAGTCTGTGTCTTTTAATTGGGGCATTTAACCCATTTACATTTAAGGTTAATATTGTTATGTGTGAATTTGATCCTGTCACTAAGATGTTAGCTGGTTATTTTGCCCATTAATTGATGCAGTTTCTTCATAGTGTTGATGGTCTTTACAATTTGGCATGTTTTGTAGTGGCTGGTACCAGTTGTTCCTTTCTACATGTAGTGCTTCCTTCAGGAGCTCTTGTAAGGTAGACCTAGTGGTGACAAAAATCTCTCAGCATTTGCTTGTCTGTAAAGGATTTTATTTCTCCATCACTTATGAAACTTAGTTTGGCTGAATATGAAATTCTGGGTTGAAAATTATTTTCTTTAAGAATGTTGAATATTGGCCCCCACTCTCTTCTGGTTTGTAGGGTTTCTGCAGAGAGATCTTCTGTTAGTCTGATGGTCTTCCCTTTGTGGGTAACCTGACTTTTCTCTCTGGCTTCCCTTAACATTTTTTCCTTCATTTCAACCTTGGTGAATCTGACAATTATGTGTCTTGGAGCTGCTCTTCTCGATGAGTATCTTTGTGGTGTTCTTTGTATTTCCTGAATGTGAATGTTAGCCCGTCTTGCTAGGTTGGGGAAGTTCTCCTGAATAATATCCTGAAGAGTGTTTTCCACTTGGTTCCATTCTCCCCATCGCTTTCAGGTACACCAATCAAACGTAGATTTGGTCTTTTCACATAGTCCCATATTTCTTGGAGGTTTTGTTTGTTTCTTTCTACTCTTTTTTTCTCTAATCTTTTCTTCTCATTTTATTTCATTACTTTGATCTTGCATCACTGATATTCTTTCTTCCACTTGATTGAATCACCTACTGAAGCTTGTACATGCATCACAAAGTTCTCATGCCATGGTTTTCAGCTTCATCGGGTCATTTAAGATCTTCTCTACAGTGTTTATTCTAGTTAGTCATTCGTCTAACCTTTTTTCAAGATTTTTAGCTTCTTTGCAATGGGTTAGAACATGCTCCTTTAGCTTGGAGAAGTTTGTTATTACCGACCTTCTGAAGCCTACTTCTGTCAGCTCGTTAAAGTCATTCTCCATCCAGCTTTGTTTTGTTGCTGGCGAGGAGCTGTACTCCTTTGGAGGAGAAGAGGCACTCTGGTTTTTAGAATTTTCAGCTTTTCTGCTCTGGTTTCTCCCCATATTTGTGGTTTTATCTACCTTTGGTCTTTGATGTTGGTGACCTACAGATGAGGTTTTGGTGTCGATGTCCTTTTTGTTGATGTTGATGCTATTCCTTTCTGTTTATTAGTTTTCCTTCTAAGATCCTCAACTGCATGTCTGTTGGAGTTTGCTGAAGGTCCACTCCAGACCCTGTTTGTCTGGGTGTCACCAGCGGAGGCTGCAGAATAGCAAATATTGCTGCCTGATCCTTCCTCTGGAAGCTTCGTCCCAGAGGGGCAGCCACCTATATGAGGTGTCTGTTAGGCCCTACTGGGAGGTGTCTTCCAGTTAGGCTATATGAGGGTCAGGGACCCACTTGAGGAGGCAGTCTGTCCGTTCTCAGAGCTCAAATGCTGTGCTGGCAGAATGACTGCTCTCTTCAGTGTCGTCAGACAGGGATATTTAAGTCTGCAGAAGTTGTCTGCTGCCTTTTGTTCAGCTCTGCCCTGCCCACAGAGGTGGTGTCTATAGTGGCAGTAGGCCTTATGGAGCTGTGGTGTTCGAACTTCCAGGCCACTTTGTTTACCTCCTCAGGCCTCAGCAATGGCGGACGCCCCTCCCCCTGCCAGGCTGCAGCCTCGCAGGTTGATCTCAGACTGCTATGCTAGCAGTGAGCAAGGCTCCATGGGCATGGGAACCTCCAAGCCAGGTAAAGGAGAGAATCTCCTGGTCTGCCGGTTGCTAAGACCATGAGAAAAGTGCAGTATTTTTGCAGAGTGTCCTGATTTTCCAGGTACAGTCTGTCACAGCTTCCCTTGGCTAGGAAAGAGAAATCCCCAACCCCTTGTTCTTCTTGGGTGAGGTGACACCCTGCCCTGTTTCAGCTCACCCTCTGTGGGCTGCAACCACTGTCCAACCAGTCCCAATGAGATGAACCAGGTACCTCAGTTGGAAATGCAGAAATCACCCATCTTCTGCATTGATCACGCTGGGAGCTGTAGACCAGAGCTGTTCCTGTTTGGCGAACTCCTATTTTCTCTTTTTGTCCCACAGCTCCTAGAGTAAGGAGGGACTCAGTGCTTGGAGAGGGGACTGTCACCTGGGATTAGTAACCAAACCTCAGATCCTGGAGGATTCAGCACTGTTTGTGGAAGTTGTCAACTCTGCTGACACACAACAAGGTCCTACTACTTTAACACCATTTTCAGAAATTTTGAGGTTCACCTACCATATTGTCCTGTCACTAGGGTTGCCAGATTTAGCAAAAAACAAAACCCCAAACAGGTTGCCCAGTTAAATCTGAGCTTCAGATAGAAAACAATTTTGGTATAACACACAGAATACATTTTAAGGAAAAGATTATTTTCTCTTCTTGACTCTATATTTTTGGATTTGTGTTCTAAAGAGTACTACTGTTTATGGGATGGTAATAGGTGCTCCATAAAAGAATTCTGTGGGCAAATCAGTTTGAAACTCTTTGGCTAAACAAAGGCACCTTGTTGTGTGTGTGTGTGTGTGCATGTGCAAGTGTGCATGTGCATATATATGTGTGTGCACACAGAATTAAACTGCAGGACATTTCAGAGCCTTGTCTGTGTCTTATCAATATGCACTGGACTCTTGAGGGAGATACTGATGCAGTGAAGTACAAACTGATTTGATCACCGAGCTGCCAAGGAACCTAGTTTGGGAAACGGTATCCTGGATAGATGCCTTTTCTTTTATGGAACATTTTACAGAAAATTACTTTGTCACCATTTCCTATAACCTTAGGTTGCTTATATTTGTAATATTGCCAATGTTTTGAATAAAAGCAAATAATTTGCGAAAATATGAGGGAAGATTTTTCTTTCTCAGATAGCTCCAAGGATGAGAAGGAAATACATTAATTTTCCAAGCTTCCTGTGAATGTTATGTTTCATATTGCCATTATACAGATTGTTTTATACTTTCTTTATTTCTAACCTTAATTCTTAAATTACAACGTTCCTTTTCTATTTTCAGTGGTAATGGTAAGGTAACAATTGAACTCTTAAAATTTAAACAAAATGTATTTTTTATTTAAAATAATTTATTTTCATTATAGAAAATATAGAAAAGAATAAAACAAAATGAAAGAAATAAAAATCACCCAAAATCCTGATATTCAGAGATAACCGCTGTTGACATTCTGCATAAATCAGAGCTGCTAACAGTAGTTTAAATATGTGCTTTATTTGGCTGTATAATATTTACACTTTTTGAATTACAATGCCAGCATTTACAACTGGAATGATTTCTCACAAACACACATATTTCTAGTGTCTTCTGAAATATTGACACTAGGCATCAAGTAGCCTGCGTTCCAGCATCGCAGAGCTCAAAGCTGAATGGGAGCTGCTCTCGCTAGGAAAGAAAACTCCTTGTCCTAGTTTATCTGCCTACACCCTGAGGTTTTTGGATTTGAGACTCCAGTTGTAAGACATTCTGATCTTTTCCTTCTTGGAAAATATTTAATTTTAAATAGAGAGTATCCTTTCATATTCAGTTGTAAGTTCTTAATATTTTGCGAACATTTCCCTCCATCATTAAATGGTCTATGTATTATATTTTCTGTATAATATTCCATTATATGGGTATGCCATACTTTATATAACAAATCCCTTACTATTGGGCTTTCATGTAATTCCTTTTTAATCTATTAAACACATGATACAGTGGGATAAACATCCTTGTAGCAAGATTGTGCATGTGTATGATTCTTTTTTTAGTAATAAAGTTTTGTATTTGAAATTGCTGGTTCAAAGAATAGAAATATTTTAAGGACTTTTGAGACTCCTTGCTAGTTATGCTCATCTGTACTTTTGTGTATTGAACAAGGAAATAATTTTTTCAGAGCTCTTAATAGGTTAGTGTGTCTTTCTAGGAGCATGTCTGTGGTAAGCAATGTTTCCCACACTTTAAAACAGAACCCTCTTCTCACAGACCCCTAACTACTCCCAAAGCAGAACTGTTCTGTGGAGGAGAGTCTGAGAAATTTCAAGCTGAATTGGTGGTTGTGAGGAAGTGCAAAAGGTGACGAGCATTTAAAACAAGCTGTATTTACGTCACAATTCCGTTTAGCTGACAACTGAGCTTAAGGTTTAACTGCAATATGTTATGAATTCCTACTCAGAGATATCTTCCTGAAAAGGCTGCAAGCCTGTGGGATGGGGACTCTGTTCTTACCATTCTCACTCCCCAGAGCTCCACTTCCCAGCCCCTTCTTTATTCCTTCTTCCTCACCAGTGCTACCCTCATCACCCCTGATTATTTTTCTGATTATTTGTGAAGGAAAAAGGCCTGAGATTCCTCCTCTCTGGGCAGGGCATCTCTGAAAAAAAGTCAGCAGCCCCAGTCAGGGGCTTATAGATAAAACTCCCATCTCCCTGGGACAGAGCAGCTGGAAGAAGGGGTGGCTGTGGGCACAGTTTCAGCAGACTTAAATGTCCCTGCCTGATGGCTCTGAAGAGAGCAGTAGATATCCTAGCACAGTGCTCGAGCTCTGCTAAGGGACAGACTGCCTCCTCAAGTGGGTTCTTGACCCCCTGTGCATCCTGACAGCAAGACACTTTATACAGGAGGACTCTGGCTGGCATCTGGCAGGTGCCTCTCTGGGATGAAGCTTCCAGAGGAAGGAGCAGGGAGCAATCTTTGCTGTTCTGCAACCTCCGCTGTGATACCCAGGCAAACAGGGTCTGGAGAGGACCTCTAGCAAACTCCAGCAGACCTGCAGAAGAGGGGCTTGAGTGTTAGAAGGAAAACTAACAAACAGAAAGCAATAGCATCAACATCAAGAAAAAGGATGACCAAACTAAAACTCCATCCAAAAGTCACCAACAGCAGAGACCAAAGGTAGATAAATCCACAAAGATGAGGAGAAACCAGTGCAAAAAAGCTGAAAGTTCCAAAAACCAGAATACCTCTTCTCCAAAGGATCACAACTCCTTGCCAGCAAGGGAACAAAACTGGATGGATAATGAATTTGATGAATTGACAGAAGTAGGCTTCAGAAGGTGGGTAATAACAAACTCCTGTAAGCTAAAGGAGCATGTTGTACACAATGCAAGGAAGCTAAGAACCTTGATAAAAGGCTAGCAGAATTGCTAACTAGAATAATCAGTTTAGAGAAGAAGATAAATGACCCGATGGAGCTGAAAAACATAGCACAAGAACTTCGTGACGCATACACAAGTATCAATAGCCGAATCTATCAAGCAGAAGAAAGGATATCAGAGATTGAAGATCAGCTTAATGAAATAAAGCATCAAGACAAGATTAGATAAAAAAGAATGAAAATGAATGAACAAAACTTCCAAGAAATATGGGACTATGTGAGAAGACCAAACCTACATTTGATTGGTGTACCTGAAAGTGATGGGGAGAATGGAACCAAGTTGGAAAACAGTCTGCAGGATATTATCCAGGAGAACTTCCCCAACCTAGCAAGACAGGCCAACATTCAAATTCAGGAAATACAGAGAACACCATAAAGATACTCCTCAAGAAGAGCAGCCACAAAACACACAATTGTCAGATTCAACAAGGTTGAAATGAAGGAAAAAATGTAAGTGTAGCCAGATAGAAAGGTCAGGTTACCCACAAAGGGAAGCCCATCAGACTAACAGCAGATCTCTCTGCAGGAACCCTACAAGCCAGAAGAGAGTGGGGGCCAATATTCAATATTCTTAAAAGAAAGAATTTTGAACCCAGAATGTCATATTCAGCCAAACTAAGCTTCATAAATGAAGGAGAAATAAAATCCTTTACAGACAAGCAAATGTTGAGAGATTTTGTCACCTCCAGGCCTGCCTTACAAAAGCTCCTGAAGGAAGCACTAAATATGGAAAGAAAAAACCAGTACCAGCCACTGCAAAAACAAATCCAAATGTAAAGACCATCAACATTATGAAGAAACGGCATCAACTAAGGGGTAAAATAACCAGCTTAGGATCAAAATATGGGATCAAATTCACACATAACAATATTAACCTTAAATGTAAACAGGTTAAAGGCCCGAATTAAAAGACACAGACTGGCAAATTGCATAAAAAGTCATGCCCCACCAGTGTGCTGTATTCAGGAGACACATCTCATGTGCANAGCAAAATAACCAGTTAATATCATAATGGCAGGATCAAGTTCACACATAACAATATTAACCTTAAATGTAAACAGGTTAAAGGCCCGAATTAAAAGACACAGACTGGCAAATTGCATAAAAAGTCATGCCCCACCAGTGTGCTGTATTCAGGAGACACATCTCATGTGCAAAGACACATCCAGGCTCAAAATAGAGGGATGGAGGAAGATTTAACAAGCAAATGGAGAGAAAAAAAAAAAGCAGGGGTTGCAATCCTAGTCTCTGATAAAACAGACTTTAAACCATCAAAGATCAAAAGAGACAAAGAAGGCCATTACATAATGGTAAAGGGATCAATTCAACAGGAAGAGCAAACTATCCTAAATATATATGCACCCAACATAGGAACACCCAGATTCATAAAACAAGTTTCTAGAGACCTACAAAGAGACTTAGACTCCCACACAATGATAGTGGGAGACTTTAATACCTCACTGTCAATATTAGATCAGCAAGACAGAAAATTAACATGGATATTCAGGACGTGAACTCAGCTCTGGACCAAGCAAACCTAATAGACATCTACAGAACTCTCCACCCCAAATCACCAGAATATACGTTCTTCTCAGCACCACATTGCACTTATTCTAAAATCAACCACAAAATTGGAAGTAAAACACTCCTCAGCAAATGCAAAAGAAAGGAAATCATAGCAAACAGTCTCTCAGAACACAGTGCAATCAAATTAGAACTCAGGATTAAGAAACTCACTGCAACTCACTAACAACTACATGGAAGCTGCACAACCTGCTCCTGAATGACTACTGGGTAAATAATGAAAAATAAATAAGTTCTTTGAAACCAATGAGAACAAAGACACAACATACCAGAATCTCTGGGACACAACTAAAGTAGTGTTTAAAAGAAAATTGACAGCACTAAATGCCCACAGGAGAAAGCAGAAAAGATCTAAAATCGACACCCTAACATCACAATTAAAAGAACTAGAGAAACAAGAGGAAACAAATTCAAAAGCTAGCAGAAGACAAGAAATAACTAAGATCAGAGTAGAACTGAAGGAGATGGAAGGGATGAAAAACCCTTCCATATATCAATGAATCCAGGACCTGTTTTTTGGAAAAGATTAACAAAATAGATAGATCACTAGCCAGACTAATGAAGAAAAGAGAGAATAATCAACTAGACTCAATAAAAAATGATAAAGGGGATATCGCACTGATCCCACAGAAATACAAACTACCATCAGAGAATACTATAAACACCTGTACATGATTAAACTAGAAAACCTAGAAGAAAAGGATGAATTCCCGGACAGATACAACCTCCCAAGACTAAATGATAGACCAATAACAAGTTCTGAAATTTCGGCAGTAATTAATAGCCTACCAACCAAAAAAAAAAAGTCCGGGACCAGAAGAATTCACAGCCGAATTCTACCAGAGGTGCAGAGAGGAGCTGGTACCATTCCTTCTGAAACTATTCCAATCAATAGAAAAAGAGGGACTGCTCCCTAACTCATTTTATGAGGCCAGCATCATCCTGATTCCAAAACCTGGCAGAGACACAACAGCAACAAAAAACTTCAGGCCAATAATCCTGATAAACATCAATGTGAAAATCCTCAATAAAATACTGGCAAACCGAATCTAGCAGCACATTAAAAAGCTTATCCACCATGATCAATTTGGCTTCATCCCTCAGTTGCAAGGCTAGTTAAACATGCAAATCAATAAAATTCATCACATAAACAGCACATAACAACACATAAACAACATCACATAAACAGCACCAATGACAAAAACCACATGATTATCTCAATAGATGCAGAAAAGGCCTTAGATAAAATTCAACACCCCTTCTGCTAAAAACATTCAATAAACTAGGGATTGATGAAATATATCTCAAAATAATAAGAGCTGTTTATGACAAACCCACAGCCAATATCATACTGAATAGGCAAAACCTGGAAGCATTCCCTTTGAAATCCAGCACAAGACAAAGATCCCTCTCTAGTCACTCCTATTCAACATAGTATTGGAAGTTCTGGCCAGGGCAATCAGGCAAGAGAAAGAAATAAAGGGTATTCAAATAGGAAGAGGAAGTCAAATTATCTCTGTTTGCAGATGTCATTATTTTGTATTTAGAAAACCCCAACGTCTCAGCCCCAAATCTTCTTAAGCTGATAAACAATTTCAGCGAAGTCTCAGGATACAAAATCAATGTGCAAAATTCACAAGCATTCCTATACACCAATAATAGACAAACAGAGAGCCAAATCATGAGTGAGCTCCCATTCACAATTGCTACTAAGAAAATAAAATACCTAGGAATACAACTTACAAGGGATGTGAAGGACCTCTTCAAGAACTACAAACCACTGCTCAAGGAAATAAAAGAGGACACAAACAACTGGAAAAACATTCCATGCTTATGGATAGGAAGAATTAATATCATGGAAATGGCCATACTGCCCAAAGTAATTTGTAGATTCAATGCTATTCCTGTCAAGCTACCAGCGGCTTTCTTCGCAGAATTGGAAAAAACTACTTTAAATATATGGAATCAAAAAAGAACCTATATAGCCAAGACAATCCTAAGCAAAAAGAACAAAACTGGAGGCATCACACTACCTGACTTCAAACTATACTACAAGGCTACAGTAACCAAAACAGCATGACACTGGTACCAAAACAGATATATAGACCAAAGGAACAGAACAGAGGCCTCAGAAATAATACCACACATCTACAACAATCTGATCTTTGACAAACCTGACAAAACAAGCAATGGGGAAAGGATTCCCTATTTAATAAATGGTGTTGGGAAAACTGGCTAGCCACATACAGAAAATTGAAACTGGACCCCTTCCTTACACTTTATATAAAAATCAACTCAAGATGGATTAAAGATTTAAACGTAAGATCTAAAACCATAAAAACCCTTGAAGTAAACCTAGGCAATACCATTCAGGACATAGGCATGGGCAAAGACTTCATGTCTAAAACACCAAAAGCAATTGCAACAAAAGCCAAAATAGATAAATGGGATCTAATTAAACTAAAGAGCTTCTGCATAGCAAAAGAACTATCATCAGAGTGAACAGGCAACCTACAGAATGGGAGAAAATTTTTGCAATCTATCCACCTGACAAAGGGCTAATATCCAGAATCTACAAGGAGCTTAAATGTACAAGAAAAAAAGAAAAAAAAAAAACCATCAAAAAGTCAGCAAAGGATATGAACAGACATTTTCAAAAGAAGACATTTATGTGGCCAACAAACATAAAAAGCTCATCATCACTGGTCATCAAAGAAATGCAAATCAAAACGACTATGAGATACCATCTCACACCAGTTAGAATGGCAATCATTAAAAGTCAGGAAACTGCAAATGCTGGAGAGGATGTGGAGAAAAAAGGAACGCTTTTACATTGTTGGTAGGAGTGTAAATTAGTTCAACCATTGTGGAAGGCAGTGTGGCGATTCCTCAAGGATATAGAACCTGAAACACTATTTGACCCAGCAATCCCATTACTGGGTATATACCCAAAGGATTATAAATCATTCTGTTCTAAAGACACATGGACATGTATGTTTATTGCAGTACTGTTCACAATAGCAAAGACTTGGAACCAACCCAAATGCCCACTGATGTTGGACTGGATAAAGAAAACCTGGCACATATGCACCATGGAATACTATGCAGCCATAAAATGAATGAGTTCATGTCCTTTGTAGAGACATGGATGAAGCTGGAAACCATCATTCTTAGCAAACTAATACAAGAATGGAAAACTAAACACCGCATGTTCTCACACATAAGTGGGAGATGAACAATGAGAATATATGGGCACAGGGAGGGGAATGTCACACACCATGACCTGTCAGGGGGTGAGGGGCAAGGGGAGGGATAGCATTAGGAGAAATACCTAATGTAGATAATGGGTTTATGGGTGCAGCAAACCACCATGGGGCACATATACCTATGTAACAAATCTGTACGTTCTGCACATGTATCCCAGAACTTAAAGTATAATAAAAAAAGTGCCCACTTTAATTCCTTTTCAGAATACAAACTTAAATAAACTGACAAATCAGTAGACTCACAGTTTTCTTTTGTCTGTTTGTTTTTTTCTTTTCTTTTCTTTTTTTTTTTTTGAGGTAGAGTCTTCCTCTGTTCCCTAGGATGGAGGGCAGTGTAGTGATCTTGGCTTACTGCAACCTCTGCCTCTCCCAGGTTCAAGCGATTCTCCTGCCTCAATCTCCTGAGTAGCTGGGATTACAGGCAGGTGTCAACATACCCAGGTAATTTTTTTTGTATTTTTAGTAGAAACGGGTTTTCACTATGTTGACCAGGCTGGTCTCAAACTCCTGACCTCAAGTGATCTGCCTGGCTTGGCCTCCCAAAGCAGACTCACTGTTGAAACTTGGGAGCAACAGCTTGCGTTGCAATGTGGAGCTGTAAGCAGTTCACCCTCCAGGGAGGGTTGAGGGTGACCTTGGAGAGGAAGGCAGGGAGATCTTGAAGAAGTCCCTGAGGGAAAGTCACCTATGGCTGTGGGGATAGTAGATGTGGGGGGTGGGACTAAAGAGAGGAGTTAGTGGTTTTGGAGGCTGGGTGGGGAGGGTTGTGAACCACAGCTGCAGGAATAAAAGCCACTGTGGTGGAAAGATATGTGGTCACCGGGTGCAGTGGCTCATGCCTGTAATCCCAACACTTTGAGAGGCTGTGGTGGGCAGATCACTTGAAGCCAGGAGTTCAAGACCATCTTGGACAACACGGCGAAACCCTGTCTCTAATAAAAATACAAAAATAGCCTGGCATAGTGGCACAAGCCTGTGGTCCCAGCTACTCAGGAGGCTGAGGCATGAGTTTGGCTTGAACCCGGGAGGTGGAGGTTGCAGCGAGTGGAGATTGTGCCACTGCACTCCAACCTGGGTGGCAGAATCAGACTACATCTCAAAAAAGAGAAAAAAAAAGATATGTGGTCAGATTAGAGAGGGAGCAGAGAACCCTCAGGATGAATTTCGAGGTATCTTAGTCATCAAAGATATATGAATATTTGTGTATATATAATTTCCTAGGCCTTTTATATCAAATGCTGTACATTTTATGAAAAGAGATAGACAACTTTGTGCAAATGATGTTTAGGTTAAAGAGGCTCTTATGATTATAGTGGTCCTAAATATTTTTCAAAAGCACGAAGACAAATAGCATAAAGTCACTTTAAATCTTAGCATGCAGAATAAACAATAGTTAGTATTTTAGTGTATGTTTTTCTAGAACTTCTGAGCTAATTTCTCCATAAACTGTTAATGAGTCCTTATTTAATTCCCGCTTTAAAAAATGTAATTAGAAATTTCTTTGCATTCTCTCCGCTTTCTCTTGGGTTTCAAAGTTCTTTCTACCACAGAAAGAAGGATGAGAGAGGTGGCTGCTTCTTGTTTTTGGATGTACACACACAGTGGTAACTAGGTCGTCTCTGGTTTTAACAGGCTTGCTGTTTACTTTGTCATGGAAAATGCAGGCAATAGCAACTTTTCTTCATTTTTTAGTCTAATTTAATCAAACACTATTGCCATTTCTTCCTACAGTTTATTCATTACTATTCATGTTTAAAAGTTAGATTTTGCAACTTTGAACCTAAGAAGTGAGTCAGTGTTTCCTGAGGTGCAGAAGGAGAAGGGGCCGGAGAGAGGAAAGAGGGAGGAGAAGTTATCTGAGAAACAACTTTGACATGGAGATTTGCGTGCAGAAAGTTCATCGAGGTGTGCTCTTGGGTATAACTCCTGTGAGGGAATGAAGAAAGCAGGTTTGTGCAGAGGGAGAAGTTGAACTACGTAATTACAACAAAAGCCTCAGCCTAGTGCTGGAGCTAGAAAGCTCTTCCAGAAGTTTGTTTGTTTCTTTGTTTTTTTGAGGCAGGGTCTTGCTGTGTTGCCTAGGCTGGAGTGCAGTGGTACAGTCATAGCTCATTGTAGCCTCAAACTCCTGAACTCAACTGATCTTCCCTTCTCAGCTTGCCAAGTAGCTGGGACCATAGGTGTGTACCACCACACCCAGCTAATTATTAATTTTTATTTTTTTTAAGAGACAGGGTCTCGCTATAATGCCCAGGCTGGTCTTGAACTCTTGGCCTCAAGTGATCCTCCCACCTCAGCTTCTCAAAGAGCGGGATTACAGGCGTGAGCCGCCATGCTCCGCTGAAAGTATTCTTAGTAGAGGCAGGGGTTTGGCCTTTGTGTCTTTGCACTGACCAGTCATTAGATGGGAGCTGAAGGAGGAGTAAACTGGAAGCCAAGTAGCTCCTTCAGCTAAGAGCGATTTTTGGATATTCTGCTGTGAGCAAAATTGTAACCGAAATGCTTGTCACCTGCAAAAGTGAGCACCTTGGTTCAGGAGAGAATATCTAGATGGTGCACCAGAGCATGTCAGATTCCACCTGTTGTGCCCTTGGGTCCACTTACTTGATATAATAACTTATCCCTTCCAGGAATAGCTCTTCTAGGATTCTCTTTGGTTTCTTCTTCTTCTTTTTTTTTTTTTTTGTAGAAACTTACAAGAGAAAGGTTAGTGACATGAACTACATCCTCCATTGCTGCAGCTGGTCTCAGTGATGCAAATGCTACTCATCATTTCCTCCTCTATGTTCCCTTCACCCCCAGCACTTCCGCTGGTCTAGGTGGTTTACCAGGTGGGGTGACCTGGACCTCTGGTCTGAACCTCTGGTCACCATTCCTTTCATATCTTATATCAGCTGTACTTGTTCATTTACCATCAAAGTTAGTCAAGAGAGTACCGAAACACCCTAGGGGACCACCTGGATGTCAGACATGTTCTTACTTGTCCCTCTTGTCTAAGGACACCCCTCACTTGTTCCACTGATCAGGGCCAATTACTCCTGCCAGGATGATGTCCTTTCCTTACCTGCTAGTCTTTTGGCACAAGAAAGCTGAAGAAACTGAGTTGCAGCTGTAGCCTAATGATTAATGTCATTTTTGCTGTGTCCCCTGGTACATGATTTTTCTTCTGAACCTGCAGGAGTCAAGGTTCCAGAGACAGGAAGTACAAATTTCATAAAGGGTGTGAATTTTCTGTGTTAACTTGGGTGGGCCACAGTGCCTGGATGTGTGGTCAAACATCTTTCTGGATATTTTTGGGAGCGTGTTTTTTTGATGAGATTAACATTTAAATGGGTGGACTTTGAGTAATCTGGTTGCCTTCCATAATGTGGGTACACCTATTCAGTTGAAGGCCTGAATAGAACAAAAGACAGACTTTCTCCCAGCAAGACAAAATTCAGCTGGTTTAGGTTGGGGTGCTCAGAGGCTCCCACTTGGCCTTCCACATTATGGAAGTACTTAACCCTGAGGCCAAGAAACCAATGTGGGAATTCTGCCAATTCTTCTTCTTTCTTCTTTCTTCTTCTTTCTTCCTCCTCCTCCTCCTCCTCCTCCTCCTCTTTCTCTTCTTCTTTCTCCTCCTCCTCTTCTTCTTCTTCTTCTTCTTCTTCTTCTTCTTCTTCTTCTTCTTCTTCTTCTTCTTCTTCTTCTTCTTCTTCTTCTTCTTCTTCTTCTTCCTCTTCTTCTTCTTCTTCTTCTTATCATTCTTGAGACAAGGTCTTGCTCTGTCACTCCCGCTGGTGTACAGTGGTGCTATCATAGCTCACTGCAGCTTCGATCTCCCAGGCTCAAGCAGTCCTCCTTCCTCAGCCTCCCAAGTAGCAGGGACTACACATGCATACTATCATGTCCCTAATTTTTGTATTTCTTTGTAGACAGATTTTACCACATTTCCCAGGCTGATCTCAAGTTCCTGGGCTGGCCTTGGCTTCCTAAAGTGCTGGGACTACAGGCGAGAGCCACTGCGCCTGACCTATGTTGGTATTTTGGTAGGACTGAGGAAATTACCATTAGGTGGGTTCTTGAACCTAATGTATTCATCATTAGGTAGACCTGGAATAGAAGTGGGGTCAATACAACATTTCACTGGGGCCCAGTATGACTTGGAGCCTATGTCTAGTAGGACTCAAAATGTCCTGGTATTTCCCTTTCTCCAGTGTATGGTTACCCTAATATATGATCATAGGTCCACTTGGCAAATGATCTGGGTAATCATATACATAATCATACTATATACAATTGCCTTGGTGTTTCAGGGTCTTTTCTCCTGAAGACCCAGTCTCTCCTTCAGTCAATGGGTTTCTGGGTTTGAAAAACAGACTCAGATCCAGAAATTGAAATTGAAAAGGGATCATAATGTTTTTATTAGAGTAGCTTCTCTCATCCTCTTGATGATTCCTTCTTGCTTTTCTCCCCTGACTTCATAGCAAATATGTCTATTAGCTGCTTATCTATCTTGTGCACAGGCACAAGGACTCTGTGTTCTGTGAACCATCTCCATTGCTTTCCATAGACGAAGCTCCTCTGGATCTCACTCTGACCATGCCACCTGCATTGCTTCTGATTAAACATCAAGTGTGCCTCCTGGTCTTGATTGTTTGGGGATTCTGTCATCCTCTATGCCATTAGGGAGCCACATTCCATCGTGGTATATCTTTCTGCTACCCCTGGCTTATGAAGGACAGCCATCATTGTGCTTCTCCACAATGCTGGTTCTTTTCTCACCAGCATTTTTAATGCTCTCCTTACTGCTTTAAATAGCGCGTTCTTCTGGTGCTCAAGCAGAATATACTTGGCTGACAAGTTACTGGCCTTACTGGTATATCCACTCCAGCATGTCCATTTCTTTGAGTCTTTTGATCCATTTGTCTATCATCTATCAAGGCAATTCTAACATTTCTGTGAGTCATCAGTTTTTCTAAGCATCCAGGAGCTAGCTCAGCATGTTTGTCTCATATCCTTGGATCCTTGAAAGGATGTTAAATCCTATATCCTTTATACAGATTTATGTTTTATTCCCCAGTCTTTTCCAATAAAGCTCCCTTTGGATCCAGCCCCATATATCTGCTCCTGGCCCCTGCTGGTAAATGTTGACTAGGTCCTGTAGTTCCTTCAGGGAGTGATGCCTTTTCCTATAACAGGCCCACTATTTTCTGGATGGGATATATATATATATATATACTTTGTTTTTTTTAGATAGGAACTCACTTTGTCACCCATGCTCTGGAGTGCAGTGGTGTGATGATTTTGTCTTACTGCAACTCTGCAACTTCTGCCTCCCAGGCTCAAGTGATCCTCTTGTCTCAGCACCCCCAAGTAGTTGAGACTACAGGTGTGAGCTACTGCACCTGGCTAATTTTTGTATTTTTTTGTAGAGAGGGGGTTTTGCCATGTTGCTCAGGCTGGTTTCAAACCCCTGAGCTCAAGAGATCGGCCTACCTCAGCCTTCCAAAGTGCTAGGATTACAGGCTTGAAGTACCACACCCAGCATAGATGGGCTATATTTTGACTTGATTACTGGTCTTAGTTACTGACTAGGAAGGAAGGTGCCAGGGTGAATCCTGAGTGGGGTTCATATTGTCCTGCAAGGTAGTGGCCTCTCTACTTCCCTTGTTTGCAAGAAATGGGGAAGTTCTAACCTTCAACATGGGATAGTAGGACACTTCTGGAGGGGAATTTGGGGTTCCAAGGTTTTAAAGTGCATCAACTTAGATGTCTAGATCCCAAGTTTTAGGACTCTCCCCAGCCAGAACTCTCGGCACAGTAGACCTTACAAGGTTGAGAATTCAACCTTGTCTTGAGCTCTTCTAACCTTGTAATTAACTTCTGAACCCAATTTTCAGTTTTTCTATTTTTTGGCTACAGGATATAATGTTTTCCTATGTTATCAGTTAGACCCTTTGTTTTTCATAATTCACCTGGAATTGGTGATTAATTACCCTCAGCTTTTCACTATCTTTCTCTACTCATTGATAGCACTCAGCAATAGCCATCTCATTCCATTGCCCTTATAATTACTACTTCTCAAATGCCTGAGATATAGTAGACTTGTGAGTGCATTCCTTTCTACCACTGTCTCCTCCTGGTTCACTACCAGTGAAAATTTAAACAAGTTAACCAACCCCTACCAAAGACCTGGGACTTCAGTAATGCGTCTGCCACCAGTGATGGGGTCTTTATGGCCAGCCAGTTAGCAGGTGGGCCAGCTTAAAAAAAATCCCATTTTCAGGTTCTGTTTTTTTTTTTTCTTTGAGATGAAGTCTCGCTCTGTAGCCCAGGCTGGAGTGCAGTGGCGCAATGTTGGCTCACTGCAAGCTCTGCCTCTTGGTTTCACGCCATTTTCCTGCCTCAGCCTCCTGAGTAGCTGGGACTACAGGCGCCCGCAAACATGCCCGGCTAACTTTTTGTATATTTAGTAGAGATGGGATTTCACCGTGTTAGCCAGGATAGGCTCCATCTCCTGACCTCATGATCCACCCATCTTGGCCTCTCAAAGTGCTGGGATTACAGGCGTGAGCCACCTTGCCCGGCCTTAGGTTCTGTTTTTTTCCATTGACCCTGACATCAAGTGTCCTAGGTCAGGTACGCACAAAGTTCATTGGAAAATGATGTTCTACACTTTTGAAAAAACGAAGGAAGCAGATTTGGGCAGAGGGAGAAGATGAGAGACAACACAGTCATAGCAAAACCTCAGCCATCCCCATGAGAAACTCTGGCACTGGATGTCCCTTCAAAGTAGTTACAAACTGAAGCAAAGGAGTCAATCCAATGCTTGCCTGCATCAACTAACCATTGGATATGGACCACTCTCAGGGAGAATGTGTAACCTTGGACAGAACAGTTTCCTTGGGCCAAGTGCAATATCCAGGTAGGAACTCAGCTATGAGTCATCTGCAAATCACTTCTGGAAGCTGAGGGAATTACTATCTTGATCTTGAAGAGAAAACTGGGCAGCACATCACAGCATCCACTATAGTTGTGGTCTGAGATCACTACTTGGATGTCTAATAGCCTCACAGGCTTAACATATCCAAAGCATGGCTCTTATTATTATTTTTCTCTCTGAGTCTGCTTATCAGTCTTTGTAAATACTATTATAAAGGATTTTTGAGTATCAGATCATAGCTTTTGGTTTGTTTCTTTCTTGCCTAAACCCCCATATGATGTCAGCAAGTCCTTCCAGTTATAACTTAAAAAGTATGTTTTGAGTCCACCACTTCTCTGTACCTTTACTGCTACTACCCTAGTAAGCCACCATCATCTCTTGCCTATAGCATTTCAAGTGTCTTTTAATCAAAGTCTGTGTTTCTATTCTTGCTTTCTACAATTTATTTTCTAAATGGCAACCACACTCTTAAAGATGCAAATCAGACCATGTCACACTTTTACTTACCTCTTTCATGATTTTACATTGCACTTGGGAAAAAATCTAAACTCTTTACCATGGTTTTACAAGGCCCAATATTATCTGATACCTCCATATCTCTCTGACCTCATCTTCTCCTTTCCACCATGGTAGTCACTATTATGGCTGCCTAATAGTCATTTCCTCCCCTTTTCCCAACATAATTTTGATTTATTTTTCAGAGCACCAATATTCCCAGATAATGGAGCTATACTAATCTAAGCCAGTCATGACTGTGCTTTCCTTGCTGAATTCACTGCTGGATGGGTGGGTAGGGAGTGTTTATTAACTACTACAGGCCTATAACACCAAATAACATTCTGCAAGAGGCTTTCTGAGAATCTTTAAAAAATCTTTTGTTGAAAGGAGATGATGTGGCTATCACTGGCCCTTCTCCATTCCTTCTGCCATGAATGTAGACATGCTGCTGAAACCGCCACAGACATCTTGTGACCATGAAGAAAAGACCTAGGAAATCACAGAGATTTTGACTCAAATGATTGAGCCTCAAAAGCAGTCTCTTAGTTCTGTCCCTGACACACTCAGCTTTTTCCCACATCCAGGCCAGGCCATGCACTTGTTTTCCCTCTGCCTGGAACTCTTTTCTCTCATATCTTTGTATGACTGGCTCCTCCAGGTCTCAACTCACCTCAAAGAGGTTCTTTCTGACCATCCAATTTCAAGTAGCACCCACCTCCATCTCTTGCCCTGGCACTCTATTATAGTATACACATTTAAAAATAGCACTTAGGGACGGGCGCGGTGGCTCATGCCTGTAATCCCAGCACTTTGGGAGGCCGAGGCGGGTGGATCACGAGGTCAGGAGATGGAGACCATCCCATCCCGGCTCACACAGTGAAACCCCGTCTCTACTAAAAATACAAAAAACTAGCCAGGCGTGATGGTGGGCGCCTGTAGTCCCAGCTACTCGGGAGGCTGAGGCAGGAGAATGGCGTGAACCCAGGAGGTGGAGCTTGCAGTGAGCCGAGATTGCGCCACTGCACTCCAGCCTGGGCGACAGAGCGAGACTCCGTCTCAAAAATAAATAAATAAATAAATAAATAAAAATAAATAGCACTTAGTATTTTGTGAAAATGCCTTATGGAATGAGTGATTACTTTTTTATAATCTGTCTCTCCAGTAGAATGTAAGTTTTATGAGAGTTGGGATGTTATTTGCCTTGTTCAATGAAATTATCTCCAACACCTAGACTAGGGTCTGGCTTACAGTAGGTGCTAATGAATGTTGTTGAATAAATGAATAAATGTCATCAAATTCTAGCTGCATTTGGGCCATTCTCTTAATTTCTCTGACTTTTACAGTTTTTTGATTTTTTAAATAGGGATCAGGTAATACCATTTAGATGCACCATGAAATGCTATGAATGGCAAATGAGACAATGTTTGTGGAGGTGCGTGAGATTCGTGAGATTGCAGAAAGCATTGATGGTGCAGGCTCTGAGATTGTGGAGTGATAACAGCTCTCTCTCATTTTTGAGTATCTATGCTGTAATGCTGTAGGCATTGCAAATTTCTTTCTTGTATTAGAGTCTTCTATATGCAGAAGAGAGTTATGAGCCTAGGAACCTGAGAAAGTAAAATCAAATGCCTTGATTGCAGTGTTTATTGCAGAAGGCACCTGGGAGCACTCTGGTTGCTGTGTTTGAATGTGGCATAACTTGGTCTGGGAACTGCAGAATGAATGAGTTTGAATTTAGTGTACCAAGGGTAAAGTCAACATATAGGCAGTTGCTAGCAGAGTGGAATGATAAAAGCATGATTATCTGAGGAAAGTGACTGGGGATTCAAAAATCAGAATAATCATGATAATAAAGTCATAAATTGGGCTTTATCAAAGGAAGGGGAAAAGCAGAAGGAAGCATGAGGGAAATGTCATTTAGTTGGTAGAGACAAGTGTATGGAGGTATTTTTGGCTGCTGTTTACAGAGGTGATGATAAGAGGAAATTATATTAAGAAAACTAGGGAAGTTATTTCTTGAAAATTTAAAACATAAAAGTAGACTAGGCAACATCTCTCTACATTGTTCCCAACAATATTTAAGAGCCTAATAAGGAGAATAGAAATGTAATTATTACCCAGGTATGAACAGGTGGAAATTCCAAGATGGAAGAAGTCAACATAAAATAATAAAAATGAGGTTCTACTCCAACAGTAGTCTTTATTATTGGAGAGGTGATGTTTCACAGTGGAAAGAGGACTAGACTTGGACTCAGAGGAACTGATTTTCTAGACATTCATTTGCTAGACAATATTGATTAGATATCTTCCATGTCTAGACATTCTTGGGTGCTGAGAATACCACATAGTCTCTGCCCTTAGAGAGTAACTCCACAGGGCATTGTGGGCAAGTTGGTAAGCAATTTTAGCAGAGTGTGATAATACTGGAGTAAAGGAAGAACAGGGTGCTTTGAGAACACAGAATCCAGCCTGGTGTGTGTGCGTGTGTGTTGCGGGGGGGATTGGTGGGTGCGGCATTGGACTGGGAAAATGCAGTGGAGGAAGTGATGTCTAGGCTGAGACTGGAAACATGCCAAGCTGGTTTGTGCCACAGGGCCTTTGCACCACCTGTTTCCTCTGCCTGGAATGCTGTTCCCTTTGCTCTCTGATATTTAGTTTAAATACCTCCTCAGAGTGGTTATTCCTGACTAACTAATGTAAGGAAGCCTGACAGAAAACCTTTAACAAATTACTCTTAGTGTTTTTAGAATATTTATCATCATCAGGTGTTTTCTGGTATTTTTACTGTTTGTCTCTCCATTAGAATATTTTCTTCACGAGAGCTTGGACCTTGTCTTCTTTGTTCCTTGCTGTATCCTCAGTCTTTAGAACAGTTCCTGGCTCAGAAGAGATGCTCAACAAATATTTGTTGAATAAGCAATCAAACAAATACATACTAATAACAGTTGAGGAAGGGAAAACGGGGACCAAAGGGGAGAGGAGAAAAATGTTCTTTCCATCAGAGAAACCAATGGTTGTTGTGGGTTCTACAAGATTCCCATGCCTCCTCAGCATTTGTCGGAGAAACCGACTCACTGCTCCTCACCGGGGCTTCGTTGCCTGTGTAAGGAGTTTCCTCTTCCACACTGATGAGCTTTTATTTCAATCTGATCCTATTCTGCTGCATTTTAACTTTCTGTTGGCACCCTCCTCTGTATTCCAGCTTTGCTACAGATATTTTAGTTTTTAGATATCCTTGGTTCTTCTAATGGAGTTTAGAGGTCAGTCTGGGGGCTCCAGCTACCATCTTGAATCTGAAAATCTAAAGGAAAATACTACTCTTAGTTAAGGTTTGAACCCAAGTCACTTTTCCCCATAGAACTTCTGAAAAAGAAACATACGCAAATTACCTTAAGCCAAGCAGAACTAGGAAGGAAAATTTGCTGTAAAAGCAGTAAATGCAACTAACACAAAATAAAGTGTTTTAGAGTAAGTACATCAGGATTTTTCTTTTATGATTGACGTTCCTCTGAGGGTAATTAAGTCTAAAAGAGTGCGCAGATAAGGTCCTTTAATATTGCCACCACCATAGAGCTGGCCTGTGGTGACTGGCACTAAGCTCTTCTTCAGACCCTGAGGAGTTTTTTGTTCAATATGCTAGGAACTGCAGTACAATAAGGTAAGGGAGAAGCTGTTCGTGGAAGGATCTCATGGGGCAGCTGCACCTCAGTGGACTTATCATGCTCTAGAATTAGATTTTTAGGTTCATAAAAGTAATTTTATTGCTCTTTTGTTGGGTGGTAGCCAAACTTCCATGTTTCTGATTTATCCACTTCAATGTGCTGGTGTATTTTGTTCTACCCAGGGCATTCTCTTCTGTGAAGAAGGTTTCCTTAGGACAGCAAATGCTTAATACACATAAAAATAGAGTAGAATATAAATTCAATTAAAAATAAATTTGAATGGAGGAATGAATAAGATTTTAAGAAAAGCTATGTCAACTTTGAAAAGAAGGGCAAAATTGGAGGGAGTTTGTCTGATCAGAAGTTAAAGCATATTACAATGCTATAATAATAAAAACAGCAAGGTTCTTGTGTAAGAATAGAGAAGTAGACCTAATGGAACAGGACAGAGAGTTCTAAGAAAATCGAGGTATATATGGAGGCTAGGCTTTTGAGAAAGTGGCATAAAAAAAAAAGTGGGGGAAAGAAAGGTGTGAAGAAGTTTCAAGTTCTTCCTTTTTTCCTCTGTCCACTTTCTGTTTGAAATTCTCTGCTTTGTTCTTTTTCAATCCTCCCTCTCATGCAGTGGGAAAGGTGGGCCCATGCCCAGGAAGAGGAGCCTCACCTCACTTCCCTGCTGCAGGAGGCCTAGAGGAAGTGAAGCAAAGGAAGAAGGGTCAGGTAACTGGGGCCTATTTCTGACCTAGGCACTCTAATCCAGAGTGACAGGAGACTAGAGAGGGATTTATGGGTAAAACTATAATTAATTCAACCCAAATGTAATTGAGTAGCCTATGCTTTTGTCCCATACCCTTTCTGAGGCATGTATTTCCATGAAAAACCCTAATGTAATATTCAATAATCAGATAACAAGGTAGGCTTGCTGAAGGCTTTAAAAGGAGACAGGAAAGAGGATTCATATGGCTTAAAAATTCTCCATCAGACCTCTCTGTTCTAAGGAGATGTTGCAAAGGATCATGTATAC
Source organism: Rhinopithecus bieti (assembly GCF_001698545.2). Classification (NCBI taxonomy): domain Eukaryota; kingdom Metazoa; phylum Chordata; class Mammalia; order Primates; family Cercopithecidae; genus Rhinopithecus; species Rhinopithecus bieti. The sequence goes on along the minus strand of NW_016814053.1, from coordinate 932,394 downwards.
TGGGATAAAAAGAATTTATGTTCATTATTGCAGTCAACCCACAGCCTGCCTTCTGACCATCAGTGATTCACATTCCTCCAACATGCAAAATATTCCCAACTCAGGACTCACCTTGTCTCAATTCTTTTTTTATTCCCACTCCATATCCAGAATCTTTCCATTACCCTGACCACCTCAGCTCCCTTCACAGTTTACACACCTTTCTCAGAAAAGCCCAAGAAAGCTACTTGAAAAGCAGAAGGCAATTGCCTATAGTTAGTACTTTATTTTTCCTTTGCCTAGAATTTACTCTATGGGCATGTTATCCTTTCTTTGGGAAAATTATAGATGGCTCATGCCAAACTTATGGACCTCAGGTCCTGGCTGGCACTTCTTGGGAAGGCAGTTACCATTATTTTCGGTTATAAAGAGTGGTGTTGCTCCCTTCCTAGATTTTGGGGCATGACTTCTCTTTTGGGCTTTTATGTTACCCTGTGCATTCTTTGCAGATTATTTCTAGTATTAATTATCTTCAGTAGTAGTTCTTCTGTGACTTCTGGACAGAATGGGCTTATTGTTTGAAACTCTGGTACAAGAATAGACTAGGATAATGACTTTTTCTTCTTCATGAACTTTAAAATATTCATTTCATATTGTTTGATGGAGTTGGCAGATACTCTTCCTTTTGTGTGCTTAGACAGAAGACAAATTTCAGCAGAGAGCAGGAAAAAACCTTTATTTGGAAGGTAAAGGAATGAGTGAGATAAGCTTTTTTTTTAATGCCAAATCTTATTACATGGTTAAAATACTGCTGGTGTCTTTTATGTACATCAAATGGATCTACTTCTATGCGGGAAGCCTCCACCCCAGTCCTGTCTCTTCTTTGCTTGACTGTCACTAACGTAGGAGTCATTGATAATATGCTACGCTAGTTCTTGAAAATAATGTGTAAGAACTGGGGGTGAGATAGAGAGAAGCTTGATAATTTGTGGGTCCACAACTGGGGGTAAGAAGGGTGAAAATCAGAAGCAGCTTTGAGGAAGTGACCACTCCTTCCCTACCCCAGGCTAGCTCCCAGGCAGGACTGGTCTATTTAATGTTGATTCTCCTGTCCCCATTCTTTCCCTTTGTAATCCAGCCTGAGACCTAACCAGTAAAAAACTCATTTGGTTAAATAAAAACCTGTTAAAAACATGCAATTAACTGTGGAAAGCATAAGTAATGTTCTCACACAGTTAATCTCTTTTTCCTCTATGCTTCTGTAATAGTTACCTCTTGCTGTATAACAAACCACCCCAGATTTAATAGTCATAAAACAACCATCATTTTATTTGCTCATGATTCTGTGTCAGCAGTTGGGGCTAGTATCAGACAGGTGGTCTGCTGGTCTCACTTGGGGTCACCCATGTATCTTTAGTTATCTGCGTTGGCTTAAGTTGGGCTGACTCATCTCTGTTGCATGTGAACTTATCCTCCAGCAGGCTAGCTTGAGCTTCCCCACATGGTAGCATCACCTTCCAAGAGGGTGAGAGAAGAATCTGCAAGGCCTCTTGATGTCATGGCTCGGATGTCTTGCAATGCCATTTCTGTTGCATTCTGTGGGTCCAAGTAACTCACAGGCCAGCCAAAATTTAAGGGGTGGAAAAATAAGAGGAGCTACAAGGAGGAGCTTGATAAGAGGAGTTACACGGTCTCATTCCATAGGATGCATGCCTATAGGGATGGGAGGAATTGTTGATGCCATCTTTGCAAATAATCCACCACAGCATCTATAGCACATGCATGGCTTTGTCCCTAAGCTTTAGAGAGAGGAAATCTTACTTGATATGCCGTACCACAGGCACTAGGCCTTTCACAAAGCAAATGTTTGATAGTCATTAGTTACATTGATTCACATGTCGAAGGAGGGTGGAGTTACTGTGAGTCTCATAGGAAGCCAGAATGTGGGTATCTGGACATTAAGTCAAATCAGGGGGCTTGGAATAGGTTCAGAGGCTAAAGGTGTAAGGCGTATTGGGGCATCTTCTGAGATAGCAACTTCTAAATGCCCATGGAGAGCTGGGAGGATCTGGCAGGAGTAAGGGTCAGGGTTGAAGCTGGGAACGAGGAAATGTGAGGAGTGGGATTCAGTGAAAAAGCTTCAGAAGGCGGTTCGGGATCTGGGATGGGTTGATAGGCTCCTTTGGCGGAGAGCTTCATTATCCAAAGACTTAGGAATTAAAAAGACAGGTCATATGGCCCCCTGGTAAGATAGGACCAGGAGGCTGGGTGCGGTGGCTCATGCCTATAATCCCAGCACTTCTGGAGGTCGAGGCGGGTGGATCACAAGGTCAGGAGTTTGAGACCAGCCTGGCCAATATGGTAAAACCCTGTCTCTACTAAAATACAAAATTAGCCAGGCATGGTGGCGGGCACCTGTAGTCCCAGCTACTTGGGAGGCTGAGGCAGAAGAATCGCTTGAAACCGGGAGGAGGAGGTTGCAGTGAGCTGAGTTCGCATCACTGCACTCCAGCCTGGGTGACAGAGTGAGACTCCATCTCAAAAAAAAAAAAAAAAAAACAAAACAAAAAACGATAAATAGAACCAGGATAATCACAATAGATATTTATGTTCAAAAGAGAAAAGAGAATAACAGGAATTACATAGCACTTACCAGTCCACAGCAATTCTGAAATCTAAATAGACACATGCTGCCACAGAGCTTTGCCTTTGGGATCAGAGCTAGGTTCTATTTCCTGGGAGTGGCTCCCTAGTCCATTGTTCTTCATGTCTCTTAGTGTCACTTCCTAAGATGCCCTTGATTTCCATAAAAATGACTAGTATTTGCAGCTGAGTAACCTTTTCAGCCTGTTTCTCATAGAAAGCTGGGACCCCAGAGGCCTCTCTTTATTTTTAGGTGTCTCAAGTCTATTTTAGTCCAAGTTGACATAACTTTCATTAGCACAACTCTCCTGAAATCTCTGTGGGTTTCTATAAGGGTCTGTTTCAGATCTACTCCATTTAATGAAAGTTCCATGTACAATTCTGAGACAAGCCTCTCTTTTATTTTGGGAGCCATGTCAGGCTGCTGTGGAACAATTATTTTAATGCAAGCACTTTGTATAGCTGAGAGGACCCATTAATCACTGCCTTAAATCTTACAAATGGGCTTGCAGGGGCATCTTGATTTGAGCTTTGTCTTGAGGCTATTTTAATACTTTGAGGATCTTTTACTGGCTTAAGAGACTGGAAATGAGACATTGTCTAATTTTATTGTTTTATTGTCCCGTCCAGTACGTTCTGGCTCCTCTATATACCTGTAAATTCTGCTTGAAACCAAACAGTTCTACTAACTCATCCATCTCTTCTACCATATCATAATCAGCTAAAATAAGCCAACTGACACTCAGTACCTGCAAATCATCCTACAAGATCTACAATTTCATTAGTTCATTAGAACTATCTTCCTAGTTTACCATATGTGATAGTTTTGCCAATTATTTCTTTATTACATAATGTGGGATTCATTTCCCAGCCTGCTAGAGCAGATTCTTCATTGCATTTCCAGCCTCTGCTAACTATTTATTTGCCAGTTTTTAGACTTGGCTAAAATTTTCTTTGCTTCTTCTCCAGGCTCTGCTTGCTACCTGGTCTTAGAGTCAGCTACTTGTTTTAGATTTCATTATACGTTAGAACAAATTTCTGTCTCAGCTGTATTTTTCTTTATCACAAAACACCCGCAAACCTTGTGGCTTAAAATAATAAACATTTATTATTTTTCATAATCCTTTGGTAAGTTGGGTAGTTTTTCCGATTTGGGTTGGTGAGCTGGGCTGAAAGGTGTAGGATGGACTCACTCACATATCTGGAAGTTGCCTGGATGTCTATGGAGTGATGGAGATGACTAAGTGTCTGTCATCATTTGTGGGCTAGCTTTAGTTTCTTACATTGAGATGATTGTAGGTTCCTAAAAGGCAGCATAGAAAGGCAAGCACTTTGTGTTTCTGCTTGTATCATGTTTGCCATCGCCCCATTGCTCAAACAAGTCAAATGGCAAAGCCCAGAGTCGATGTGCATCGAGACTACCTGAGGGCATGGATAGGAAGGAGAACTAGTGCAGTCAGTGTTATGAACAATCTACCACCCTTTTATAATTTTAATTTCTGTTCAGTATTAATTCCATTCCACAGATAAAAGTTCCTAAGCAGTAGCATATGATGTTCTGTGTTTATATTTTCTAGCACTTCCCAAATTAGTGTGTACATACAGTATTCATGAACAGTAAAGGGAAATTTCTTCTTTTTTTCTCTTTGGTTAAACTTTTATTAAACCCACAGTTATGTAACAGTAATAATAAATTTCTTCTCTTATTTTTTTCCTTTGTGCAAATTAATGGTGTACATGAGATTTTTTTTACATGTATCTAATGTGTAACAATTAAATCAGGATATTTAGGATGTCTGTCACACAAATTTACAGTGCATTTTTAAAAGTATAGTCACTCTACTCTGCTATCAAAAATTTAACTTATCTTTTATCTTACTATATGTTTTCACCCTTTAACACACTTCTCTTCATTCTCCTCCTCCTTTGTACTCACCCTTCTCAGTCTCCGTTATCTGTTTTTCCAGTCTCTACCTAGATGTATGCAATTATTTTTAGTTCCTATATGTAAGTGTGAACATGTGATATTTGTCTTTTGTGCCTGGCTTATTTCACTTAAGACGATAACCTTCAGCTTCATCCATGTTGCTCCAAGTGACACAATTTCATTGCTTTTTATGGCTATGTGGTATTCCGTGGTATATATATACCACATTTAAAAAATCCAGTCCACCATTGATGGGCACTTAGGTCGATTCCATGTCTTTGCTGTTGTGAATAGTACTGTAATAAACATGTGAGTGCAGGTATATCTTTGATATATTGATTTCTTTTCATTTGGATAAATATCCAGCAGTGGGATTGGTGGATTGAATGGTCATTCTGTTTTTAGTTTTTTGAGAAATCTCCACACTGTTTTCCACAGTGGCTGTACATTCGCACCAACAGTGTTTAAGTGTTACTGAGGAACATGAATGGAGCTGGGAGCCATTATCCTAAGTGAATTGAGTAGGAACAGAAAACCAAATACTGCATGTTCTCACTTATAAGTGGGGGCTAACGATTGGGAACTCATGGACATAAAAATGGCAACAATAGACACTGGGGACTAATAGAAGGAAGGGAGGGAGAAGGGAAAGTGTTTGAAAACTAACTGTTGGGCACTATGCTCACTATCTGGGTGATGGGATCATTCATATTCCAAACCTCAGTGTCACACAATATACCCAGGTAACAAACTTGCACATGTACACACTGAATCTGAAATAAAAGTTGAAATTACACTAAAAAGAGATCCCTTTTCTCTGCATCCTTGCCAACATCTTTCTTTGACTTTTTAATAACAGCCATTTTCTTATGATTAGTGATGTTCAGCATATTTTCATATATATGTTGGCCATTTGTATGTCTTCTTTTGAGAAATGTCTGTTGATGTTCTCTGCCTACTTGTTAATGAAATTTCTTTTTCTGTTGAGTTGTTTGAGTTCCTCGTATATTCTAGCTATTAGTCACCTGTCAGATGAATAGCTTGCACATATTTTTCCCATTCAACAGGAACAAAGGGAATTTTTCCATCCATACTGGCAAGGAAATAAGCATTATATGATAAAATAATGTTTCTTTCCTAAATTTTTGGTAAAGATCATATTTATGAGAAATTGTGCATACTTCTATTTCTTTTATACAAGTGTAGGCTTTTGGTTCTTTGAAACCATTTAACATGAAAATACTTGTTTGTCTAAAATGGTAAAAAAAGTTTTACATTTACTGTTTTATGGTATTAACAGTAATAGGTCTGACTACTTAAGTAACAGGTCTGACTACTTAAGAAACCCAAAACAACTTCCAACTTTTAAACTGATCCACTAAGAATCTTAGAGGAGAAACTCATAGTGGTGATGTCTAAGTGAAAAGAAAAAAAAGAAAGAAAAAAAGCAGAGGGCAATGTGGTTGAAGAGAAATGAAAAACAATAAGTACACAGTACCACAAAAAATATGGTCTGGAGAGGAGGTAAATTAAAAGAGCTATTTTAAAAATGGGCCTTAGGCTGGAAGGTTAATTGGAAAGAAAAAGGGAATTGAAAAGAGATTTTGGTTTGTGATGAGGATGTTTTTTAATGGAGGAATTAGCAAATGCCATGTTAGATAGAAGACATTTGCTTCCATCTCTTCCAAAGCTCTTCTACTCTAGAACTGTAGAGAGAAAGATGAAAATTGCTAGGGTCTGTATGTCCATGTCCATATGTTGAAACCGAATCCCCAATATGATGGTATTAGAAGGTAGGCCTTTTGGAGATGATTAGGTCATGAGGGCAGAACCCTCACAATGGAGATTAATGATCTTAGAAAAGAGTTCTCAAAGAGTGGCCTTGCCTCTTGTACCTTGTGAGGACACAGCTAGAAGGCTCTGTTTATGAACCAGAAAGTGTGCCCTCACCAGACACCAGATCTGTCAGTGATTTTATCTTGGACTTCCCAGCCTCTAGAACTTTAAGAAATAAATTTCTGTTGTTTATAAGCCGTCCAGTCTATGGTATTTTGTTATAGAAGACTGAACGGACTACTATAATAGTAGGACAAGAATAAAGGTGCATTAGCCGTCATTCTGATGGTAGTGGTAGTCTGTCTGGAGTGGCTGCTGTGAAGATGTCTGCTGCAGCAGGGGAGGCACAGCTGGGGCTGTGCATTCCATGGAGCCAGCAGGGACTGCAACAGGTGGGAGCCCCACCCCCTGCCAAGTCAGGGGGGCAGGAACTCTATGCTCTTGGTGGTAGCTTCAGCCACCCAGCTGTGACTATGGACCTGGGCATCCCTGGGCTCTTGGGGGCCTAGGAAGCCCCTTGACCCTGCTGGCTTGAAAACGTCTGCTTCTACTGCTTGGCCTCTCCCTGCTCCCAGTGCCCACTCTAGGGCAGAGCAAATCTGTGGCCGAGCCAGTGTGCTGTCATGACCTGGCCAGGTGTGCATGCACTTGGGGTTGTGCTGACACACCAGCCCCCTGCCACCTTGGCCACCTCTGGACTTTGGGTACCAATGAGCACAGGAGGGTAGCTGAGGAGGGGCTGAGGTTAGCTTGGTTTGGGCCTGCAGGCACAAACAGCCTGGGTACTGTGGAGGACATGTTGATGGTGCTAGGAGGAAGACAGGCTCCTGGGTGGAAAAGGGCAGGTTTCTGGTGAAGCCTCACCTTCAAGCCAGGGACAGCTTGAAGTCTGGGTTTTGGGCTGTCAGTTCTGGGTGGAGTCTGTGACCCAGAGTGAGAACTTATAGTGCTTTTTTCAGGCCTGCCCATGGTCACCCTTGGACCTATCAGCATGCATTTCCTCACTTCTGAGCCCATAAAAACCCCAGACCCAGCAAGACTCACATAGACGTTGGGACTACCAGCTATGGGAAAGAGCTACCCACCACAGGTCTCCTCTGCACTGACAGCCGGATACTCACTGGGATGACCTGCCTGTAGAAAGGAGTTACCCACCTTGGGTCTCCTGAGAGCTGTTTTGTCACCCAGTGAAGCTCCTCTCTGTTTTGCTCACCCTCCAGTTGTTTGTGTATCTCATTCTTCCTGGATGCAAGACAAGAACTCAGGACCCACTGAAAGGTGGGACTGAAATAGTTTTAACACAAATAGGGCCAAAACATGCTCCCCATTTACCATATTGTGGGCAATGAGAAGAAAAGAGCTGTGGCCCTTTGGGGAGCCCAGCCCCATGGTCTCCCTGAGCCAGGGCTGGGACAACCTCTTTAGGACTTTGCAGTTTCTGGTGTCTCCAAGTTTCTGGGTGCCACTGTGTTTCCTGGCTCCCACAGGGGAAGCTGCTTGTAGTACACCTGGTCCAGCCACAGCCTTGCACAGAGCCAGTGCCTGTGCTGGCACTTAGAGCTGCCCATCCTGCCGCAGCCAGCATACCTGGCTGTAAGCAGTGACTGGACACCGTGCTCACTCACACACCCTTCACCACTCTGCACCTGGCTCACTCTTGGCACGTGTGGGATTTGGGTCAGTAGTGCAAGCTGAGTGCAGCCTGCTGGGCCAAGTGGGCAGAATGAACCCAGTGGGCACAAGCAAAATGCAAGCAGAGGTGCTGTTGGCCACAGAAGTTTCCAGCTGGTGAACTGACAACTAAGGACCATGTGACAATTCCACTCTTGGTTTTCTATAACAATAAATTATAAAGGCTGGATATAGCAGAAGAAAGCACATGACAGGCTGATTTGAACATTTTGGCAGTACTCACAAACCAACAGGGTCATGCAATGGCAGCATCAGCAGTGGAGCCAGCAGGTTGGGTGGTGGGGAAATGACTGCAAGGCAGGTGAACACATTATATGCAGAATCAGCTTATGCTTAAATGGGAGTTGACATATTTCAAACCAAATAACTACTCTGGAAGCCAAGCTAACTCTTGGGCTTGAAGAAATTAGGAGATAAAAAGAGTAGAATTAAGAGTTCCCTTTTAAAGATGCTTTAGGAATGAATAATACTTCAAAAATAGTAGCTTAAGTGTTTCAGTGTCACTAATGTACAAATTTGAAAGTGCCTTGAAAAATAGGAAATAATTATGGAGCCCATTAGAATTTTACAGTGGTTGTGGGAAAAATAGTAGAAATAACCTCTTCAGATTTAATGAGGGAGTACATTTAAAGGCAAGTTTAGATACATTGAGCATGCATTTATGACAGAGGACTATTTCATTTAATTACCCTGTTCATGAAGAGTATTTGTGCCTCATATGTAAAATGAATACAGGTAGGCTATGCAGGTTATTTCCTTTCATAGGATGTTAAAGACAATTGGAGCACAATAATAATGAGAATTTTAAAAGAAAAACTTATAAAATAGAATGGAGTTTGGAATTTTATAATTAAAAGTTATATAAGAATTTATGCATATTATAAAAGACTTGGAAATTAGAAGAAAACCATCAATAGTCTCAAGACCTTAATCACAATCACTTTTATTATTTTGGTATGTTTTCTTTCTTATATTAAAATGCATTTAAAACATAGTTTTAGTTGTAGTCAATGCATATTTTTTCAATTGGCTTTTGTCATTCAACATTTCATTATAAATATAAAAAACAAGAATTATAATTTAAAAATGTTTAACATCCTTCATTTCCTTAATGAGTATACAAATTTTTTGCCCAACTTTCCATGGCACACAAAAATGTGAGGCTGGTATACAATAAATGCCAAGCTCCAAACTGGAAGATCAGACACTTCCTGGTTGTTTACTGGTTATTTACTGTATACCTATTTCACTGGTTGTGTTTGCTAGCAGAACCTTGATTGTGTCCAGGTGTTTTTTTTCTCTACATGATTCAGGTGAGGTGCTCTATTTGTGGTTTGAGGGTTAATTCTTCCTCTGCCAGTAAGATGTGAAGGTTGGAAGTCTTCCCTTGCTTTTAAGAAGACAATGGATGAGATGATTCTTTTGCACCATGTCCAGGTTCATGCTTGTTGATGGGAGAACCAGTTTATAAAAAGAACCTAGGATTATACTAATAAACCACTAAATGAACTAACTCGGAAACCTCTGGACTTCTTTTCTGTTTAGGCACATCTCCACCCCTGCAGCAGACTTCTGCCTGGATATCCAGGTGTTTTCATACATCCCTGAAATCTAAGTGGGGGTTCCCAAACCTCAACTCTTGTCTTCTGTGCACCCACAGGCCCAACACCACATAGAAGCTGCCAAGGCTTGGGGACTTGCATTTTCTGAAGCAATGGCTGGAGCTGTACCTTGGTCCCTTTTAGCCATGGCTGGAGCTAGAGCAGCTGGGATGCAGGGCACCAAGTTTCAAGGCTGCACAAAGCAGCAGAGCCCTGGGCCTGGCCCATGAAACCATTTTCCCCTCCTAGGCTTCCAGGCCTTTGATGGAAAGGGCTGCTGTGAAGATCTCTGAAATGCCTTGGGGACATTTTCCTCATTGTCTTAGGGATTAACACTCATTTCTTTGTTACTTATGCAAATTTCTGCAGCCAGCTTGAATTTCTCCCCAGAAAATGGTTTTTACTTTTCTACCTCATGGTCAGCCTGCAAATATTCAAAAGTTTTATGCCCTGCTTCACTTTTAAATAAAAGTTCCAAGTTTCAGATAATGTCTTTGTGAATACATATGACTGAATGCTTTTTGAATTGGCCAGGTCACCTCTTGAATGCTTTGCTGCTTAGAAATTTCTTCCACTAGATACCCTAAATCATCTCTCTTAAGTTCAATATTCCACAGATCTCTAGGACAGGGGCAAAATGCCACCAGTCTCTTTGCTAAAGCATAGCAAGAGTCACCTTTACTCCAATGCCCAATAAGTTCCTCATCTCCATCTGAGACCACCTCAGCCTGGACTTCATTGTTCATATCACTATCAGCATTTTGGTCAAAACCATTCAACACATTTCTAGGAAGTTTCGAACTTTCCTGCATCTTCTTGTCTTTTTCTGAGCCCTCCAAACTGTTCCAGCCTCTGGCCCATTACCCAGTTCCAAAGTTGATTCCACATTTTCAGTTTATAGCATTACCCTCCTGTGCCAGTACCAATTCTCTGTATTAGCCCATTTCATACTGCTATCAAGAACTGCCTGAGACTGGAAAACTTATAAAGAAAGGTGGTTTAATTGACTCACAGTTCTGCATGGCTGGGGAGGCCTCAGGAAACTTACAATTATGGTGGAAGGCAAAGGGGAAACATGGCACATCTTACATGGTGTCAGGAGAGAGAGAGAGTGGGCAGGGGAAACTGCCACTTTTAAACCATCAGATCTCATGAGAACTCCCTCACTATGATGAGAACAGCATGGGAGAAACTGCTTTCATGATCCAATCACCTCTCACCAAGTCTCTCCCTCCACAGGTGGGGATTACAATTTAAGATGAGATTTGGGTGGGGACACAGAACCAAACCATATCAAATGGGGGCTCAGCAGGATGACCAAGTTGATTGCAGACAAGATAAGCATACATTTTCTCTGTGTTTCAAAATTAAACCATGAGTTAAATTGCACTTTTTCTCTACCACAACACTGTTTTCCTAACCAGGGTTTATAAGGGTGGCACAATAGTAGATTGATGTTATATTTTATTATTTAGTTTAATGGCCCCTGATTATTTTATATTTAGGTTAATATAAAGAAAACTATGACAAACATCTTTGGGTCTACAGATTTTTTTTTCTTTTTGGGTTATTTCTTGAATTAGATTTCTGCAATACATTTTCTGGTTCCAATGAAATGTTCATTTTGTTTGTATGCTAAATTACTCTCTATAAAATGTGATTCTAATTTACATGGCACTAGGGTATCCATTTTCATTTCACTTCTCCTTCTCCTCAACTTAATATTGTTAAATACTTTTCTAGTATAATGAATGAAAACATTCTGTATTATTTTAATTAATATGTCTGATTATTTGGTCAATGGACTATTTCTGAACATGTTTACTTGCCATCTATAATGATTATTTGATATTTGATGGTTACAATTTATTATTTTTTATACATGATATAAAAATCTCTTACCTTCAGAAAGTCAAAATGGAAATATTTGTTTATTACAAAGTAAACTAGTTCAATAGATTCAGTACTCAGTACTCTGTGCCTGTTGGAGGAGATTAAGAATGGAAAATGGATGGAGCTGTTCCGAAGCACATGGCACCTGTCTCTTTAGGAGTGCTCACTGGAGCAAGCCCCGTCCATAAGCCTTAGAAAATGTTTGTCCTGCTCTGCACTGGTAGGCTGCCATCTTATTTTCACTGCAAGCTTCTTGGCCACAACCTATACAAAAAACGTTTTACAACTAACACACAGTATAACTTCCCACCCTGGAAAACCGTCCAACAGCCAATACTGTAAAATTTCACTGTTGTGGTCGCTTTTTCTTTGCTTGTTCACTCTCAATGACGTGTCCCAGCAGGCATGATCTCCTGATTTGACCTGCTCCCTGGGTAGTTCAAGCTCCTCCTTTCTCATTCCGTCACATCACACCACACTGTGGGTACAGTTGCTGTGGCCTCTTCCAGGATGTCACCATCATCCTTTGAAGTCAGCTTCTGAGAAGCCAACAGAAGAGCCAGAGGATGACTCAGAGCTCTCCCTAACTCTGCCATCCTTCCCAAATTTCCACACATAGCAGGTGTTGCCACTTATCTCAGCAACCTTCAGTTCAGTCTCATTGGACATCGTCAAGAAAAGTGAAGCTGCTGTCAATGCTCATGACCTGGGGAACCTGTCTCAGTTGCTCCTGGAATAGATTTGCCCTGGGAGGGGCATCTATCTCTTGGGAAGTCAGTCCTGAAGGGGAAAATCAGAGGTCAAAGACTTTTGTCTCATTAAAGTGGGCCATGTATGTGAATATTAAAGTTCACTTGATTTTAAAAAAATTCTAAAACAATCTGACAATATTAAGGATGAAATTGACAGCAGAAGAAAAGAGCCTTTATCCTGTCAAGCAAATGTATTTTAATAGGTATATATTTCAGAGTTTTTTTGGCCTGCGTGCAAACATTTTATAAAGTTGAATTGTAAAGTACACATCACTTTGCAGTTTGCATTTTTATTTATATGTCTCTACAAGCAAGCTCCCACATTGTTATAAAGCATTATTAGTGTTACATAGATATTGCTGGTGACTTCATAAAACCAGGCATGGTGACTCTATTCCCCTTAAAAATGATTGGTTCAGATGTACTCAGGTGACCCAGAAGAATCAGTTCTTCTGCTGGATATTGCTGTGTTTGTAAGTGATGCTAGTTACCCAGCAACCATCTTGTTACCAGGAGGTCAACTACAAAGCCACTCAACACATTGAAGATGGCAAATATTTATTAAGCATTCCTATGTCCAAGATGTGCTGCTATGAGTAAAACGAACACACCATTGTTTCTGCTTTCTAGAGTATTACGATCTATTGGGGAAGATAAATAGTCCCAAATAATTGTAATATAAAACCAATGTGATGCTGCCTTTACCATTGTTATTACTGACCTATACAAGTAAAAAAGTCTGCAGTGCTTTTTTAGGTAGCAGTCATAGATCTGAGCCATCTCTTAGTGTGCTCTGATCAGGCCACCAGATATTAGCGGCCTTAGTAATTTTCTTATTTGTAGAATTAGGGGGTTGGACATTTTGAGCTTGAAATCTCTTTAAATTATTAATAAAATTGGATTTTATATTTCTCCCAGACTGAATTATAATAACCTTGAATGTGAACAATTGAATGAATGACTCCCAAGAGGTTTTTGTTTGTTTTCAAGAGTGTCAGGAAATTATATGTTAGAATAGAATGTTAGGATAGAATGATCAGAAAAAAATGTAAAGTGAACAGATGTTTGGTAGGAAAAAGAAAGGTGAAAATGGGTAGCAGCAAATTAGAGACACTTTGCAAATTGATAAAACAAAAGCCAGCCAATTCTATTTTGGATTGTAAAGCTAAAACAGACAATGTGTTCTGGAACAGAAAGATTATGTATCCAGGAATAGATATGAATTAGAGGGTGGCTTGACTGACAAATTGCAGATTGTGAAGGGCACAGATCTAATTGAGTATCTTCCTCTTCATGTGTGTTCCCTCATGCCAGTTCAGTAGGTCACTGGTGCTGATTGGATGGTGAGTCAGAACAAATGGAAGGAAACCACTTTCCACTCTGGGTTCTCAGCATGTAGATTCACTGCCCCTGTATTTCAGCAACAAATATAGAACTCAGACTCAAAATGACAAGTTTACAACAAAGCAGGATCTGTAGTAGAACATATAACATAAAGTAATGAAATTTCCTTCTTGGAAACCAACTCTTGCTCTTGAGGTCAATAAAACATTTTTCCCTATGGAGCATTGTTCATTTGGCTAGATCCATACTTTTGATGTATAAACACGGCTAATATTGACTTCGACCATGTTACTATAGTTTCAGATCTTTTGATTTATCGGTTGTAAATTGTCCGACTTGCTTTAAAAACATTGCATTTTAAAAATTACTTATTGGTAATGTATTAGAAAAAAGAAACTTATCAAACGCTTGCCATGAAAGCAGACACAGAAGGAAGATAATTTAAACTTGTATTTGAAGGCAGTCTTCCATCTGTGGCACTTCTCAAGTGAGATTCTACTTTGCACTAAAGCACATTTCTTTGTTGGAAAGTTTGGAAGTTTATAACTGACTTTTAGAAGATTTTTTCATAGGATGTTTTATGAAGAGCCCCAACCAAAAGTCAGCTGCTCTCTGGCAAAGATGGATGGTCTTTTCCTCTGCAGAGCAGTTAGAATGTGTTAGCTCTTTTAGGCCACACCTTATAGACCAATTAAATGTGAGCTCCTGTGTGTTAAGAGTATTTTCTTTTGATACAGCGTTTTGTAATGGTCCTAAAAAAAACCTTGTTTTTCTCTAATTATAAAAATAAGTTATACCTGTATAAAATTTGTATGACACAAAATATGAAAATGCTTCACACTCCTGCCCTCAGAAATAATCACAATGATTACTTTGCTAGGTATATATTTCTTCAACATATTGTTTTTTTAAACATATATGTGTATTTTCTTTATTTTATCTCTTTTTCTACCCTCAATTTCTTTCCATTTAACTGTATATCTTGTTCATCTTTCTATGTCTATATATTAATATATACATCTGGTACACACACACATCTGGTTCCTTCATCTTTCCATATATACACACATCTGATACCGTATTCTTTTGATGGCTGAAGCTATTTCATTGTAAGTGGTTTGTTAATTTTTATGGCAAATATGGAAGTGTTTGTTTTTTAGGGTTAAATAGGTGAAAGAATTGATGGAAATAATGAAGGTATAAATATACTTCCTGAAAGAGTAGTCTACATTGTAATCTCTTCTCAGTGTGCTCTGTGTTGCAATCTGGTTTCTGCTAGAGTTGCTTATCAGAGTCAATGACTCCTGCTGAATCCAGTGAAACATTTTTCATCTTATTCTTCCTTTACTCCATGTAGCTATTTGTGCCTTTTTTTCTGGTAACAACCTCTCTCTCTCTCTCTCTCTCTCTTTTTTTTTTTTTTGGTTTCTGTGACACCACCATCCTCTCTTGGTTTTCTTCCTTCCTGGCCTCTCTGCTCCAGCCAGCCCCTTCCTATTGGAGTCCCTCAGGGCTGGACCCTGGACCCTCTTCATGCTTGTGCTCTCTCCCTAGGTAATCTGATCCTTTCATGATTTTAAGTGTTTAAGTACCATGTCTATGTTGATCACTCCAAGCTTTTGATCTCTAGTTAGTTGTGCTGGGTGTAGGACTCATCTCTAATTGCCTTCTCAACATCTCCCTTTGCATGCCTCACTTGCCTCTTAAACTTAGCATCAAAACTGGACTCTTGATTTTCGTCTCTAAGCCTGGCCATATGCAGTCCTCTCCATCCTGGTTAATGGTTTCCTTGTCCTCTAGTCACTAAAGCAAAAACCTGGTAGTTGTCCTTGACTCCTCTTTCTAAAATGTCTTGGACCCATCTGCTTGTCTTTTCCTTTGTCAACCCCATTCTGGTCCAAGCCTCCATCATCTTTCTCTTGGACTATTTTGTAGCATGCTACCTGTCCTATATATGCCACTGCAATTCTGTTTCATTCTAAATGTAGTACTCAGAGTTAAAGCACAGATCACATCATTGAGCTGCTAAAAATCCATCAGAAACTTCCAATATTATCAAAAATACAGTCTAGCTCCTTAGCATGGCATGCCAAATGCTGAGTTATCTGGCCCTTGTGTTCATCTTCATCCTTGTCTCACAGCACTCTCTCTCTTGCTCACTCTGCTTTTGGTGAAAAGCAATCCCTAAAGCAGCTTTCATTCCAAGGGCCTTTGCAACCTTTCATTTACTTACTCATTCACATAATCATCCATTCATTCAACAATTATTCATTAAGTTGCAAATAAGAATGCCAACCACTGAGAGGAATTTGTCCGTGAAGACTGCACAAATGTTCTTCCAGCATGTCATTTACACTCATGTTTTAAAAGCAGGACCTTGGCTCCATCAGCTTTGCATATCAGCCAAGACAAAATTTCCCTGGAGGTTGTTGCTGAAAACCTGGAGAGACCAGGTAAACAGCCAACTCGGTCATTTTGCTTCAGGCAGTTTCACATTATCATATTTTTGATATTATTTCATTCTTCTACCCAAAAAAGTTTCAGAACTGGAGGATAGGTACTCAGAGTGTGACCTAGGTCACACATCCATAATTCACATTAAAATGGTCATTAATTATTTTTTTCTGTGCTGTATCTGGCAAGTGTACATACGAATTTGAGTTTAGACGTGTTGGTGCTATTTCTATCCCTCTCTCCTCAAAGATCTTAATCTCTAGTATGAAATCACAGATGGCTATCCCCGAACACTCTAATAACTGCAGTCACATTGGGGTACCACTTCAGGCAAAGTAACCCTGGACTTTGTGTCATGCCATCACCAGTGTGCATATAGATCTTAATGAAATGTAAACACGTTGCATGCTGTTGAATAGGAAAAATAGCTCCAGGCCTGCTCTGGTCTGTGTTAATTGCGATGCTTTTCTGTGTGAATGAGAGAAGGGAGTTATGTCTTTTTGTTTATTCTATCTCTATTCCCACGAGGAAACTAGGAGCTGCTTTCACACTTCTGATATTCATGTTCCATTTTGCATTGACTAATGGAAAAAAATCTGAGAAGCATTTCCCGAATCCTGACATTACTGGAACGTATCCATTTCTAGCTCTCCTGTAGTATGAATGATGTTATTTTATTGTGGCAGAATGATGTATTGAGATACTGATTGTGTTTTGGTTCTTCCTTGATTTCGTGCTCATCATTTCCTTCCAGGTTACTGGGCTCTTACACTCATTTGCCATCAAGGAGGGTTTGTTGATGGTTGAAAAAAAATAAACAATCTGTCTTCCTGGATTTTTTTCCCCCCTTGGAAGCCTGAGTTCCTTGTGGGGGGATTACACTGGTCAGAAGTTAGGGGAGAGAGGAAAGGAAGATGTATTGAGCGCAGATCTCTGCTCTCAGCTGCACCAGGTATAGGTGGCCAGACCTCAGGGAAAAGGGTGACATGGAGCAGCAGGGAAGCTGACACAGGCCGAGAATTCTCAGCGTCCCACAAAGACTTCCCATGTCCCAATCAAAATCAGGAATCAGAGAGCTGCCATACTTCAAGGGAGATGGGCGTAGAACATGCCGTCTCAGTAGTAACTGCTGTGGACCGAACATGAGAGGGGTTTCCTCCAATGTGCTCTTCTTTTCATCACAAAACCTCGAGACATCTTCATGACCCCAAGAGTGAGAGTGTGCAGCAAGCTCCAATAATGGCTGAGGTTGACTGTTCTGCTAATAGGGTCAGGAGGTGTTCTCAGTTTAAATAAATTCATTTTAAGACAAGAAAAAATTGGTCTATTATTTCATACTTAAGATTGTGATATGAACCATAACTACATTGTGAAAAAAACTGCTTTAGCCCAAACTGTGATATCGAGAGGTAACCTCTCTCCACATCACTTTTCTGTGCTTCACTTAGCATAGATATATCATAATAGCTCATGTTATTAGTTTTGCATTTTTAAGAACTTTGCCTTGGAGTGGAGATGCAACTTCTGTTTATCTTCTTGACTCTGTGCTTCACAATCTCCAGCTTAAAGTCATCACACTAGAAAAGCAAATGGACCTGGGTCTAAAGGAGAGGTCAAAAACCATATGGAAAATGACACTATTTTACAATGAACTTTGCAGAGTATAAGAATATAAATACAATAATTACGCATTCAAACCTCATCAGCTGCTGAGGTAGCATCTAAAAATGTCCAACAATTGGCTCCCCAGCAGGTGCACTCCAAATATAATGATGTTCTTGAAGTTTCTCTTTACAGAATCATTTCTCAAATGTGTACAAATTGGTTTGTGCCAGCATGGAGAGCTCTTTTAGCATCTCAACTCAGATTTCAAAAGAAGACTCATTAATTAGGACTTTTTCAGACAAATTCCTTTGCTGACAGGGAAAACTGCTGACACATTACTGAGATGATACTGAAGTTCAAACCTGTGTGTGTGTGTGTGTGTGTGTGTGTGTGTGTGTGTATGTGTGATTTTTTTGGATGATATTCTTGAAGCCAAAATTTTTGTTTCCAAGTCTATAATGTTTCACTTTTGTTCATGTTATGTCTGTGTCTCCAACAAGGTTAAAAAAAGTCTTAAGGATAGGACAATATCATGGTATATGTTCCCTCCCCTCCCCTCCCCC
>NW_016814053.1:904147-913617 GCF_001698545.2 Rhinopithecus bieti | reverse complement strand
CTTCCTTCCTTCCTTCCTTCCTTCTCCTTTCTTTGTCCCTGTGTCTCCCCAACTATGCCCATAGTTTTTAGCATCTCACAGAACAGGCACTAATGTCATTTTTGCTGCTGTATATAACCTTGAGAGAGGGAATTGTTTATCTTGTTCACCATTATATTCTCAGCATCCAGCCTGAACCACAGTAGGTACTCAATGAAGTTTCAGAATAGATACATAAATAAATCAACTTCATTAGTCAGTTGACCAATTTAGTGATTATCATCAATAGTATTTAAAAGACTCACTAAAGTTCTAGAAGCCCTGGAGAAACCCCAAAGCAGTGAATGCTGGATATATAAATGGCTAGTTCTATTTTGCGGTGAAGACAGATTTCTGTCTCAGTCAAACAACTAAATTAAGGTACTTGGATATGACTACTACTTGTACAGAACATTCCTAGAGAGAGCCAGAAGCAGCATCATATAGAAATTATTGACATTGGAAAACTATTTTTACTCTGATTTCCTTTTAGAATACAGCATTGAATGTACCTATGCTGCCACTCTTCATTATGTCCCCTATCTTGGCAATGAGCTTGTAGTGCTGGTTTCCATGTTTCCCTGGGCATACAGATCTGGGTAAATCTGTGCCTGTTCTTAATGTAGGTGAAACTTATTGTCAGAATGAGCTGCCTTATACGAACCAAGTGGGGTTGTCTTCTAACAGCATCACTTTTGTGTCAAGTTAATACATTTCTGTTTATTTTCCTGAGATCAACTGGGTTTCTAACAAAAGTTAGTTGGGCTAATATTTCAAACTATTTTAAAACATATGGTGAACTCAGTGAGACTCTGCCATGAACCATCTCCAATGTGTATTTTAAAGGCCATTCAGCTTGTGTTTAGTTTATCAGAAGTTTTATTTTATTTTATTTTATTTGAGATAAGATCTCTGTCACTCAGGCTGGAGTACAGTGGTGTGATCACAGCCACTATGCTTAACTAATTAAAAAGTTAGCATGTCTAGTAGGGATAAGGTATATACAAAGAATGAAATAAAGATTTAAAAGGCACCAACAGAAAAAGAGAAGCTGGAAAAAAATAAGACTGTATCCAAATCCAGGAATAAGGAAAAGGAAAGGATAGAAGAGGACAAAAAAGGTGAAAGCAGGCAGGGGAAACAGCATGATCTGAGGCATATTTACAGAAAATAAGGGCTTTGGCTAAAATGTAAAGTATGTAAGAGTCATGAGAAATAAATTTCCAAAGATTGCTTTGGGCCAGATCTTAAAGAGCCCAGATTTTGAAAAGTAAAGATCTCCAAAAAAATTTAATTAATTAATTAATTAATTTGTTTAGTAGTAATGAGGTCTCCCTATGTTGCTCAGGTTGGTTTTAAACTCCTGGGCTCAAGTGATCCTCCTGTCTTGGCCTCCCAAGGCAGCCCTCCCTGCTGGGATTATAGATGTGAGCCACTGTACTTGGCCTAGTTCATCTGAGTTTTGAGAGGCTTTTTGTAATTAATTTTCTTCAGTCATCAAAGCTTTTTTATATACAGTAATAGTTACATATTTATTTATTTAAAAACAGTGTTGTCCAGAAGTAAAAAATACAAAACAAAGAGTAGTCTGGACAGAATATCCTCTCAGGATCTCACAGGGTAAATGACATGTCTCTCAAGTAAACTTGATTACAATTTATTACTTTGAATTGGGCCCATTGCTTTTATTTTATTTATTTATCTTTCTCTAGCTTTATTATGGTAAAATTGACAAAAATTGTATATATTTATGGTATATGATGTGATGTTTAGATATCTGTATATACTGTGAAATAATTAAATTAAGAAGATTAACGTATTAATCATCTCTTACCTTGTTGTGGGAAGTCAGGGACCCTGAATGGAGGCACCAGCTGGAGCCATGGCAGAGGAACATAAATTGTGAAGATTTCATGTACATTTATCACTTCCCTAATAATACTCTTATAATTTCTTACGCCTGTCTTACTTTAATCTCTTAATCCTGTTATTTTTGTAAGCTGAGGATGTACGTCACCTCAGGACCACTATTGTGTTAAACTGTACAAATTGACTGTAAAACGTGTGTTTGAACAATATGAAATCAGTGCATCTTGAAAAAGAACAGAATAACAGCGATTTTTAGGGAACAAGGGAAGACAACGATAGGGTCTGACTGCCTGTGGGGTCAGACAGAATAGAGCCATATTTTTCTTCTTGCAGAGAGCCTATAAACAGTTGTGCAAGTAGGGAAGATATCACTGAACTCTTTTCCCAGCAAGGAATATTAATAATTAATACCCTGGGGAAGGAATGTATTCCTGGGGGGAGGTCTATAAATGACTGCTCTGGGAGTGTCTGTCTTATGTGGTTGAGATAAGGACTGAAATACACCCTGGTCTCCTGCAGTACCCTCAGGCTTATTAGGGTTGGGAAAAAACTCCACCCTGGTGAATTTGAGGTCAGACTGGTTCTCTGCTCTTGAATCCTGTTTTCTGCTGTTTAAGATGTTTATCAAGACGCTACATGCACAGCTGAACATAGACCCTTATCAGGAGTTTTTGATTTCGTCCTTTGCCTTGTGCTCTTTGCTTTGCCCTTTGCGTTGTGATCTTTGTTCTCCTTTTTGCACCTTGAAGCATGTGATCTTTGTGACCTACTCCCTGTTTGTACACCCCTTCCCCTTTTGAAATCCTTAATAAAAACTTGCTGGTTTTGTGGCTCATGTGGGAATCACAGTCCTACCGATATGTGATGTCACCCCCAGGTGCCCAGCTGTAAAATTCCTCTCTTTGTACTCTTTCTCTTTATTTCTCAGCCAGCCAACACTTAGGGAAAATAGAAAGAACCTACACTGAAATATTGGGGCTGTTTCCCCCGATATTACCTCACATACTTAACTTTTTTGTGGTGAGAATATTTTAAGATCTACTCTCAGACATTTTCAGGTACACAGTACATTGTTATTAACTATTATCACCATGCTGTATGGTAGATCTGCAGAAATTATTTCTTTTGTCTAACTGAAACTTAGTACTCTTTGGCCAACATTTCCCCATTTTCTCCTGCTCCTTCCCCATTGTTTTTTATTAACATAGATACGATGTGGTTAGGAACATACAATGTTAAACTCCTCAAGATTGAATTCCTTAACCGTGGTCTATAGAATGATGTCCAAATTCCTTAGTTTTCAAAATCTGGGCTTTTTAAGATCTGGCCCAAATCTATTTTTGGAAATTGATTTCTCATGTCTCTTACATAATTTACATTTAGCCAAAGCCCTTATTTTCTGTAAATATGCCTCAGATCATGCTATTTCCCCTGCCTGTTTTCATCCTTTTTTTGTCCTCTTCTCTCCTCTCCTTTTCTTTATTTCTGGATTTGGAGACAGTCTTACTTTTTCCAGCTTTTCTTTTTCTGTCAGTGCCTTTTAAACTTTTATTTCATTCTTTGCATATACCTTATCTCTACTAGACTGTTCTGAGCCTCTTCAGGGCGGGGTGCATGTCTGGTTCTTACCTACATATCCCAGAATCCAGCATAGCTTCCTGTACTAGTAGGTTCTCAATTGATGTTTGTAAATAGATTACACTTTTAGACAGTTGGAATTATGTTATGTGGAAGAAGCATTCAGGGAGCTGGCTGAGCCTGAGGAACCTGACTGGAAACAATAGTACAAATTCATATACTTACAATATCCAAATCCTGAACTATAACCAGCTTTGAGAAGTACTGAGATTGTTTCATCATGGACCAATTCACCTTTTGCATGAGATTTTTTTTTTAATTTAATTTTTATTTTTTGAGACAGAGTTTTGCTCTGTTCCTCAGGTTGGAGCGCAGTGGTATGACCTCGGCTCACTGCAATCTTCATCACCTGGGTTCAAGCAATTCTCGTGCCTCAGCCTCCCAAGCAGCTGGGACTATAGGTGTACCACTACACCTGGCTAATTTTTGTATTTTTAGTAGAGATGGGGTTTTATCATGTTGGCCAGGCTGGTCTTAAACTCCTGGCCTCAAATGATCCACTTGCCTCAGCCTCCCAAAGTGCTGGGATTACAGGTGTGAGCCACTGTACCCAGCCTGCATGAGGTATTTTATAGAGAGTCTGGTGTCAGAAAGACCTGAGTTAGCTTCCTAGCCTTGTGAAAATTATGAAATCTCAGTCATCTAGTGTGCAAAATGGGAAAATAGTAGTTTCTGCCTAATGGAGAGTTGTGAGGACTCAATGAATATGTAACAACATTCATGGTCACTGCCATGTTAAATGCTCAGTAAGTGCTAATTAGTCAAAACTTGGAATAATGGTTCAGTCTGACCTGTCTCTGGGGCCTCCACATTAGAGTCTGAGCTTTGACTAGGAACTTCCCGGATGAAACCTAGAGCTTTGTGGGTTACTTTTACTTTGCCTCAGATTGCTATCAATCTAATGACCAGTTCTGCTCTTCACTTTGACATTACCTTCATCCCTTCTTGAGGATCAACACCCTAAGAAATACCGTGGTCTTCTTCAACACACATGCTATCTCTCTAGCCTAGGACCTCTGTCTGATGGGAAAATGGGACTCTGACTTTGAGCCACTCCACCATGCTTGTCCTCCGAACCCTGCTCAGAAGAACTTTGGGGATGCAGGGAGCTCTTCTTGACAAAGGATCACACCCTGCCTCTCTAGGGGGTGCTGTACCATGCAGATGGTGTTCACTGTCAAGAGGCAGTGTTACACTTTCACAAGAAGCAACTGCAAGGTCTGATGTGTGATTCATATGGGCAAATATGTCTTATTTTATATGTTATTTCCTATTTTGTAATGGTATTTGTTATGCTTAGTAAATGCACTTTATTACAGTTTACATATAATTTAGATAAGTAATATAATTTAAAAATTATTATTTACCCTTATATTTGTGTGAGATAGGTAAGTATTCCACTCATTTTGAAAAGAGGAAACAGATTTATTGTAGTGAGGTAACTTCTTGTATGAGAAAAACTTCTTATGAAAGGATTACCACTGTGAGTCTTCTCAGTTGAAGGACTATACAGTTACACAAATCCCCAAGCTAACTTTCATTTTGATAAACTAGGCCTGGAACATGGACGAGAAGCTGTTACTACTGCAGTATGGAAACAAGAAACAATTCTAACTTTCAGTGACATTCACCTCTTACATACTTAACATTTTCATAACAATTTTTCCAAATTCTACAGAAATGTGAATGCTCTGAATGAGTCATGCTGCACTCAAGGGAATTACGTTATCCTTAGTTCTATGTGCTATTGAACTCAAGCATTTGATTTATTTCCTGTCATCTGTTTTGCAGACTGCATATTGGAGGATATAAGGGGTAAGTGAATTTTCATAACACCCTAGAATTGGAAGGAACATTAGGGATCATCCCCAGTATAAGACTCACTATATTATTTCTGTGAGATGGACCTGAATATGCATTTTGCATATATTCAGTGATGAACTAACTCATCACTTTGGCCTATTCAGTTTTCAAACAGTTTGAATTGTTAGAAGTTTCTTTTATTTCTTTTCTTTCTATCCCCTTTTCTTGTTTTCTTTCTTCTTTGTTGTAAGTGAAAAATCTGATTTATTTATACTTTCACCCACTGGTCCTCCAAAGCTGTTCAGAATGATCCAGATCTTTCTTCTACACATTAGCTCTTTTTGTTATTGATACTAACTCTTATACTAGCTTCAGCGTGTCTGGTGTCAGGGATAAACATCCCAATTTCATCACCCATTCGTCAACAACAGGTTTTTGGCCCTTCATGCTCCTGGGAACACTTCTCTGAGTTTATCAAAGTAACTCTCAATACTTGGAATCCAGCCTGGAAAAAAGGGTCTAGATGTGGTCTGATCAGTGGTCTGGACAATGACCTATGCCTTCCAAGTCCTTCTGAACAGTATACGTCTATTAACTCTTTTTTTTTTTTTTTGATACGGAGTCTCGGTCTGTTGCTCAGGCTGGAGTGCAGTGGCGTGATCTTAGCTCACTGCAAACTCTGCCTCCCAGGTTCATGCCATTCTCCTGCCTCAGCCTCCTGAGTAGCTGGGACTACAGGCACCAGCCACCACACCCGGCTAATTTTTGTATTTTTCGTAGAGACGGGGTTTCACCGTGTTAGCCAGGATGTTCTCGATCTCCTGACCTTGCGATCTGCCCGCCACGGCCTCCCAAAGTGCTGGGGTTACAGGCATGAGTCACCACACCGGGCCATCTATTAACTCTTAATAGAATTAAACAGTACTACCAAAGTTACGTTTGCATCATTTGTATCATATTATTGATTCATATTGTGATGGCAAATAAAATCCAGGGGTCTTCTTCTTTAAAAAAGAACCTGTTTCTCATAACAGAAATAAAATATTGTTATTGTAGAAACTCTATAGGAGATAGATAAAAAAGTAGAAAAAATCACTTAGGTAAATCCTTCATACTTTAAAAATGTATATACATATATTTGTTTGTATGTTTTGTGAAAGTGAACAATACCAGACATGCTACTTTGCAATCGATTTTTTAACATTTTTATGTCGTAAAATATTTTTCCATGCCAGTAGTTATGAAATATCTTTATTATACTTAATCTCTTTATAGTATTCCATTGTGTGGATTCACCATAGTTTATTTCTCTATTGACGATTATTTAAACTGTTAAACATTTCTTTTTCTATAGTAAATGCTGTGATGAATATGCTTGTATATACACATTTGCATACTTATTTAACAAATTCCTGGCAGGAACTTATGTCAGAATATGCATAGCTCCAGATTGGATAAATCAGAATATGTGCAGCTCCAGAAAGTGTTGACTAATTTACGTTTCCTCTAACAGCACATGAGATCATCTGTATCAAGGGTCTTTTAAACACAAACAGCTTTTAAGCCAGGCCTCTTCCATCTACAGTTGTATTCTTGATGTTTTACACTTGGGTCTAGAATGATCAATTTATTTATGTAATATTGCATACTTTTTGTTTGAGCTTGTCTTTCCAACCTATCCATGTCTTTATTCTCAGGTATTTCATCCTATTTTTGGTCATGTACAAATTTACCATGCATGCCCTTTCTGTCTTTAAAAATGTCTCTAGGACAACGGCAAGAACTTAGTGACTATCTTATTGTAGTTCTCCATAAACATAGCCAACTCAAGGATTTGAGTGTAGATGTTTATTTAGAAGATGATCCCAGAAAGCAGGAGTGCAGAGGTGGGTAGAGAAAGGCAGGGAAGGAGAAAAGGCCATTTGAGACTCTTATAGGCATTGGGGCTCAATTCTAGAGAGACCTCCTGAGAGGTGCACTGAATGCCTCCCAGAATTGTCCAGAAGGATGGATGTGTGCTGCATACATCCACTGGTATCCATCTCTAGTTGGTTATGTGTTTTCCCTGGGGCATTGACATCTCTGTCCTTTCAGGGTGTGCTTGTGAATAGGGCCAGTGGAATCTCTCTGCTTCAGAGACGTCCCTGAGAAAGAAAAGGAATGACTCATAGTGCCCCCCCAGCTTGGGGTAGAATTCTGTCACAGCACAAATGAGCTTGCCCAGAATATCTCCCGTAGCTGTGGCCAAGATCAGAGGTGGGCTGGAGGATGCTACTATTGTGGTGCACTACAAAAGTCCTCTATCTAGGTCGACATTAGTCCAATAGTTAAAAATTTAATTGGTGTGTATTTCTCCATCTTTTCTATGAGGATTTTGTAAAAGATTTTGACAAGTTCATTGTGGAAATCAGACCAACAGCTGATAATCTCTGCTGCAACATCAGTTTAGTAGCCATTGAAAATAGGGAAAGATGAGGTTTAAATGACTTATTCTCAGTGAACTCAGGCAGGTTCCTAAGCATAGTGTCTTTTCTTTTTTATAGCGAGCTGTTTATTTAATGTGTTTTATAATTTTGCCAGAGATTGGTGTTCATGGTCCAAAAATTTGCAACGTTTGCTCACCTCTTCTGTTCCTTGAAGCCTTTACTGTGAACTTTCCAAGATTTCTGATGGTGGTTTGTGATCCTAACTCTGAAAATGTGTTCAGTAGCCTGGGACCTAATTTGTCTGAACCTGAACTTTGAGTTATTTTGGTTTAACCAACTTCTTTCTCATTGTTGGTACTTGTTTGCCTCTTTGCTTCTGAAGTCTCTGATCCTCACAGTGGGCCCACCTGACTTTTCCTTACAGGGAAGGTAATATTATGCTGACTCTAGCACCGTGTCCTGTGGCATTTAAGGAGATTTGGAGATGCAACATGAAGTCAGATTTGATGATAGACTTGCTCTGACTGGGTACCTGACGGTCTCATTTCTTGTCTTTAGTCTCATTTCCTTGCACTTGATTTCCTGCTCTAATAACTGGTCTAGGCCGGGTGCGGTGGCTCATACCTGTAATCCCAGCACTTCGGGAGGCCAAGGAGGGTGGATCATCTGAGGTCAGGAGTTTGAGAGCAGGTTGGCCAACAGGGTGAAACCCTGTCTCTATTAAAAATACAAAAAAATTAGCTGGGTGTGGTGACAGTTCACATCAAGAAGATAAGTTCATCTGCAGAAACCCAGAAGGCTAGAACATGATATTGAAGACAGGTTAATCCCAGCTACTCAGGAGGTGAGGTAGGAGAATTGCTTGAACCCAGGAGGCAGAGGTTGAGGTGAGTTGAAATCGTGCTCCAGCCTGGGGGACAAGAGCGAAACTCCGTCTCAAAAAACAAAACAAAACAAAAAAACAAGCAAACAAAAAACTGGTCTAGCACCTTTTCCCATCAATTATTTGGGCTCTATTTTCTTTTCATAATTTTCTCCAAGTGTTGGAGCCCTGCTTCTCAAACTCAACTCCAGTAGTGTAGGGACCTGGATATCTGCTGTCAGATCACCCTGAGGCTGGACTGCCCACTTGATTTACTCTCCCTATATCCTTACTTTATATATTTAATATAGCTAGGTGTCAGCTGCTTGTCTTTATGATGTTAAGATATGGTAAAGGGAATGAGGAAGCCTTCATTTTCATGACAGAAATGTTGGATGCATCAGGATAAGAGAGGAAGATATCATTGGTGAGTTTCACCATTTGAACTTGTGTTTGAGTTGATGTTACTGAAAGGTTGCATGTTGGTTAACCATTAAAAAATTGACCAGCATGAGGCTCCTCCTGATTGATTCTGATGATAACCAGGGTAGCTGGGAGCCATGTGTATGACAGGAACTTGGAAACTTGGAAGTGATGGCAACATGCTTGACAGGTACATTGTTGCTGGAGAGTATGTGTGTGTGTGTGTGTGTATGTGTGTGTGTGCCTGTGTGCACACATGCATGCTCATGGCCATTAAAAAATTGACCAGCATGAGGCTCCTCCTGATTGATTCTGATGATAACCAGGGTAGCTGGGAGCCATGTGTATGACAGGAACTTGGAAACTTGGAAGTGATGGCAACATGCTTGACAGGTACATTGTTGCTGGAGAGTATGTGTGTGTGTGTGTGT
>NW_016814053.1:865212-903929 GCF_001698545.2 Rhinopithecus bieti | reverse complement strand
TTGACAGGTACATTGTTGCTGGAGAGTATGTGTGTGTGTGTGTGTATGTGTGTGTGTGCCTGTGTGCACACATGCATGCTCATGGAAATAGCCACATACCCAACTGACCATATGCAACTGAGAGAAGTTTATGTACCAGGATTTATGGGAGGATAGGAAGAAAAGGTTGGTAACGCCATGTGAGGAGCATGGATAAAAACCACTTTGAGGGGATTCTTTTAGGTTTAGGTAGGGTGTAGGATATAGTTTGTGCAGTTGGGTTCCTTGACCTTATGTTTATCCCTATAAATGTAGACTATAGGGAAAAAGAGCCTCTCTGAAATGCTAACGTCTCTGCTCAGTTCTCTATATTGTTTCCATGGCAGCGGAAGTCACACCCTCTGGAGACCTGCCACTCCTCATTGGGTCTCCTGGGTGCCATTCACTAGCCCGCCTAGCTGGACTTCCTTCTGCAACCTGGTAACCTGTCTTCAATATCATGTCCTGGCTTCCTGGGTTTCTGCAGGTGATCTTATCTTTTTGATGTGAAGTTTTACTCCCATGTCCTTTAAAATTAGATTTATGCTTTTGGAATAAGAATTATCTTTCTGTTGTCATTCCAGAAATTAATATGATGTCTGTATCATAGATTTTTCTGGGATATCCTTAATAAGTTGAGAAAGGAATGATTAAGCACAATCTATTTTAAAACCTTTGTAAATATTTTGTATCAATTGATTAAAAAAATTAGGATAAATTCTTTGTTAGGCTTTTCATTTTGTCAGGCTAGGTAAAGCACAAATCGGATCCTGCCATTCTTTAGTTTGACACCTCTCAGTTACATCCCCTCAACCTCAGAATATAGTGCACACTGCTCATTGCTCTCTTCAGTCCTTTGTTCCACCAAGCCCTGCCTTGTTCTTTATGCTCAGTCCCTCCACACTCCCTTTACCTCACACATGCACTTGTCATTGCTCCTTCTGTACCTCTGCTCCTTTCTTCTGTCTGGATGTTCTGCTCCCCTTTCTTTATCTGCTGACTACTACTTTACCTTCAAGACTGGGTTTAGGCATCATCTCCTCCAGGATGGCTTCCCTGATTTTGCCCTTACTACATGCCAAATGGGCCAAATGGACCAGGGCATCTAGTGAGACTGAATGGAGCGCACATTTCTTTGGGTTGGCTTGGCTGCGTTGTCTTCCTCTTTCCTCTATGATAAAGAAATAATGGTAAGAAAAGCCCCAAGTAAGTAAAGGAAATAGTAAGTAGAGGAGCAGCATCCCACAGTTTAGCTAGCTCCATCCATAGGTACTGTCTGGGAAAGAATTTCAGAGGGGTTTGAGCAGCACACAACACAAATGCAGTCATAAGGGAAAGAATTTTGATTTTGTGTATAAAAAGGGTAAAACAGGCCTTCCAGGCTCAGCTGTGCGCAGTATAGACAATCAACTGAATACATGTGTGTCCCCATTGCCTCACATGCCCTGCTTGATGCTACTGTGGCCTTGTGGGAAATCTGGAGGGAGAGTGTAGAGGGTGAGCAAGGCCACTGAGGCTGGCTGTGATGTATGACGACTGGGGGATCCTGGAGGGCCAGCTCAGAATAGAATGGGAAACTACCTCGTGTTGGTTTCCAATATCCCTTTGTAAATATGTCCCTATCACTCCCCACTACAGTCACTCTTTGTTGCAAATCCTTGCTTGGACTCTGCCATGGTACTGGATCCCTTCTCTCCCCCATGCCAATTTCCTCTCTTGCTATCTTTAAATTCTGGGCACTTCACACTCTCTCATTCTTTTGAGGTTGCCAGTGAAAAGCACAAAATTCCTTAATCTGTATCCCAGAGTAGAGTCCTATTTTTGCATAATCAGAAAAGATTATTAATTTTTTTTTTCACACAAAGGAGTTGATTTTACTGTTAACTTTTGCAGGTACTTCAGAAACAATGGTACTAACTTAATTCTAAGAGCAAATTCTCTTTCCTTGGCCTACTAGAGTGTTTCTAGGGTGGCACTTAGGTGTAGGGAAAACCTCGAGGACTCTGTGGTATTGAAAGAACCTTGGTCTCTAAGTCAGAAGACATTGATTTAAATGTTCATTTAATGGTTTGTAGCTGTGTGATTGTGCTCTTAATGGCTATATGCTTTGGTTTTCTTATTCTGGTTATAAAATGGGGACCATAGTAACTGTTACTATCATGAATAAAGAAGATAATACATATTAAGGTGACTGCTAGGGCAGGGACTGGCTCAGAGTAGGTGCTCAAAACTGTAGTTTTGTTTTTTTTTTTTTTAAAGATACTTCTAATTTCTGTGGTATTAGTCATTATTGTGGTAATGGTCTTATTTATCTTTTGTGATCCTTTGGGTTTTATAGTCTCATACTCCAGCCAACCCCTAGCATTTTCCAGATTTCTAAATTTTGGCAGTCTAATTGTAAAATTACATTTCATTGTTGTTTCAATTTTCATTTCACTGATTACTTATGGATTTGAGTGTCTATTCATAAGCATGGTAGTCCTTTGGGGTTTCCTTCACTGTAAATTGCATTTTGTCATCCTTTACCTATTTTTCCTTTGAGATTGCTGTCTTTTTATTTTGGATTTAGGAATTTCTTAGACATTCTAGATATTACTCTAAAATGGGTAAAGTGCATACTGATGCTTTCTAATTAAGCTCCTCTCTACCCTGAATACAAGAAATCCCCATACTGAGACAGGAATATCATCGTCTCTATGCAGCCTGAAGAAGTTACAGAAGATGGATCTTCATCTTTCTACAACCCTTAGGATTAAGGGTTCTCTTATAAAAGGGAGAGGAGCAATGTCAGAGGCATTTGAACCAGAGTGCCTCCATCTTAAATAGGGGCTGGGTAAAATAAGGCTGAGACCCACTGGGCTGCATTACTAGGAACTTGGACGTTCTAAGTCACAGGATGAGATGGGAGGTCATCATGAGATACAGGTCATGAAGACCTTGCTGATAAAACAGTTTGCAGTAAAGAACCCAGCTAAAACTCTCCCAAACCAAGATGACAATGAGAGTGACCTTTGGTGGTCCTGACTGCTACACTCCCACCAGCACCATGACAGTTTACAAACGCGAAGGCAACATCAGGAAGTTACCCTATATGGTCTAAAAAGGGGAAGAAACCCTTAGCTCTGGGAATTGCCCACCCCTTTCCTGGAAAACTTATGAATAATCCACCCCTTATTTGGCATATAATCAGAAATAACCATAAAAATGGGCAACTAGCAGCCCTCAGGGCCGCTTCGCCTATGGAGTAGCCATTCTTTTATTCCTTCACTTTCTTAATAAACTTGCTTTCACTTTAAAAAAATAAATAAAATGGGTAAAGCATTATAAATATCTTCTCCTACTCTGTCAGTGCTTTGTTAATTTTGTCCATAATATCCTTTGTGGAACTGAAAAGCTCAGTTTTTATGAAACCTCGTTAGTCAATGTTTTGCCTTTTTGTTTGCGCGTTTGCATTTTGTTTAAGAAGTAGTTCTCATCCTTAGGTCACACAGACATTCTACAGTTTCTTCTACTAGCTTTACAGCTTTGACTTTTGCATTTAGGTAATGGGTCTTATTAGAGTCCACGTCAGGCTTTGCATGTGGTACTGGGACAGGGCTCCAGTTTTACTGTCTTCCTTATCATCTTCTTTGTATTTCTGGAATGTAACTGGCACACAGTGGTGTTCAGTAGGCAATTGAATGAAAGAGTTGAGATTTCCTCAGAGTTAGGGAAAGTAAATGTGTGTGTATGTAAATCCTGTGAAGGATATTTCCATTTGACTGAGGGGAAGCATGGTTAGAACTGGAAGGCAGAATCCTTCCTCCGCTCCCTAGTGCAAACATTGATTTAGGGGCCATGTGTGAGGGGTTGGTATTGGGAGGATAGATTAAAGAAAATGCTTATTTGTTGATTTAAAATTACTCAAATATTCCCTTTTCTATTCAGTTTTATGTGCATCAGGATGTAATAAAGTCAAGGGCAATATTAAAAATATCTAACAGCTGGCACTGAATAGGCACTCACTAATCAGGATGAATGCTTTAAGTGTGTAATACTGGTGTGATTCTCTGAATATTAATTGTGGAAACTATGTAGTTGCTAGATATTATTAAATGAAATATATTAAATGCTTTATGAGCTAAAGACTTATATAAATACTAGGCACTACTGCTATTAGCTCTATTTGGCCACATAGAAATAAAATTTTAAAATCCCCTCTTTTTTCTGTATAATATTGATCTGGTTGCCATAATACAATCTATGAACCAGTAGATGAAATAAGTCAATTAATTACAAAAATTTCCTTTGACTTTCTTGAAAAATGCTCTGCCTTTCAGTGCAATCTGAAATCAGAGGGTTAAGCTGCTTCAAAGAATGTTACCTGTTATTTGACCTATGACCTTAATTTTATTTTAGAAAAGTTTGAGGGTAACTTTATAGTTCTTCAGTTGTAGAAAAACATTCCAGTAGGTGGAGCTCTTTCTCAATGTTTGTTCAGTTTTTACCATGGTAGGGACTCATTTCTTGTTCACCTTTCTTTTCTTCAATGGCTTAGTCATAACAACACAGATACTTACAGCAGCATCGGAAATTAGCATCAAATATAGGCTATATATTTCTGTAAAATAGTTTTTTCCCCAAGTTGTTTAATGGAACAGCCATGGTTAATTTCCTTTTGAGACCTGATCAAACACCATAGGATTTTTTTTCCCTCCCTTTGATTATCGGCATCAAAGATCCAAAAATACCTACCTTTTACTATGAAGCTATGTCTAGGTCCCAGATCAAATAGTGCATGTTTTTATTCTCAATTCTAGTCATGCATACTAATGACTTAGCTCTTGTATGGTCTGTGTTGCTATACACCTCCTACATATTAACAATTTTATGTGTGGGGCTTAGAAGCTGCAAGTGTATATGATAATAAATATGAGCATAGCAAGAGGGTTCATTCTGGTCTGGGTAATTCATTTAGTACCATCTCTACAGGCCTGTCTACCAATCTGGAATTATACATAGGTAACATAATTAAAAGGAAGATGTGTCTAGAGATGGTCACTTTAGAGGCAATATACAGAACTGTAAAATCGACTTCTGTGAAATAATGAGCAATTCCAGAACTTAACAGGGCTTAAGTTTTTGTAAAGGCTAGTAATGTATTTAGGAAACATCATCTCTGGTTTACTTTGGAGTATAGATTTTTTTTTTTAAAACTAATTTATTAGTAAACATTAAAAAAACTTCAAATCCTACAAACAAAAATCTATAGGAAAGTTATTACATCGTTCCTTCAGTGAAACTTCAGTTTTGTACAGAAATAAAAAATAATTACAGCTGAAGTGTCCAGCAGCTGTGCTCACAAGTGTGAAAGCAGAAAAAAATACATTCCTTTCTCACTTGTTCTGTTCTATTTCTTCCCTTTGCTGCTGTTTGGCTTATGGGCAATACAGAAAGCACATCTAAAGAATGGAGTATTTTTCTATGATTAGCCTTGAGGCATGGCAAGTGGACAGTAGTAATGCAATATGAGGGTGCGGTGGACCAGATGTGTTAGACTGTCTGCTAATGCCAAAGAGATGTCTAAAGAAATGAGAGATGGTGAGGGGTAGCTGTTGTTATAGTTTACTGAAATGTCTCAGTATTAGGCAGGAAGACTGGAGACTGCCCAGATAATTGTGTGGCTGCTGTCCTTTCATCATGCTTCAAGTCTTAATAGTAGGAAATGCAAGTAAACTTAATTCAAAAGATACTAAGGATGCAATAAACAATGTTAGGAGCAGGGCAAAGGAATTTGAATAAATATGAACTTTGTTTTCATAGAGGAGACATACAATTGGATCATTATAATTGAAAAATATTGTAATAAGTGTTATAATAAAGATGTATATGAAGAAACCCTTGGTTTCTTCATACACTGTTCTCTATTAATAAGCATCTTTAATAAGCATCTACTATTGTCCAGTCAATATGATAGGGACTTTTGTCCAATATTTTAAAAATAAATTAATTTAATCACCACAACTTACTATTGCCCATTGTTTACAGACGAGGTTTGGAGCAGTTAGGAAAGTAATGGCCCATTTATCATGTCTTGTTATGTATAATGTTCTTTTCCAGTGTCACATTCTGGGCCCTAGGGAGTCAGGAGCTTGAGTTAATATACTCAAGATACAGTAGAACCTACCCAAAGTTTTGAGGTCTCTAATATCAGTGGAATTATTTAATGTAAAATTGTCTTTTTCCTTTAGTGAATTTATCAGAAGACCCTCAATAAACATATCAGAAGATCTTTTCCTTTTGGATGTTACAAGAATGTCATTGTATTGCTGTGGCAGGGAGAGATGAAAAAATCCATCAGGAATAAATGTCCTCTCCTTTTCTGCTTAGCCTGAAACTACTGCTTCCAGGGACAATCCAGCCTGTGGGAGCTCCCAGCTGAGGGGACTGCCTGCTGATTTATTGGCACTTGTTCTCAGCGACAGCAGCTCAGAGGCGAGTGGGGGTGGCACTCTGTGATCACAGCTCCTTTTGGAAACCTCTGTGGACTCTAACAACAACTACTCCTCATTGTTTCCTATCGCCTTCAATGGTATATTGGTGTCTTGGTGAGCAGCCTTCATATTTCAGCACCACAGTGGAGGACAGCTCACAGCGCTTTCCCTGTTGAGTTCTTCAAGGGCGGGTCTAATAAGGAAAATGGGTTCACCGGGAAAGTGACCCTGGAAACTGATCTACTCTGAGGTTTCCTTCTAGCTGTCTTGAATCTCTGAGGCAGGATATAGTTCTTCAGACTTACTTTGCTCAGACTTAGCTCATATGCTCCTTTTGGGTTATTATAAAGTGCCTATATTTTCCTCTAGGCAATGTCTGAACTCAAATTCCTCTTCATATGCCTCCTCCACACATCATGAAATCTGGGATCAGCTTTGGAAATCTCATATTTTTTCAAACTGGGTGCATAGAACTTAGCTTCCTTAGGGTCCCGGGTTGGGTAAATATAAGTGGTCACTTTTTGTTTCTTGGTGTGTGACTTTTAAGGTGTTTGCTCTCACTGATTTGCAGAACAAGAATAGAAACTGGCTTTCTTCTGGCACAGCTCTGGTTTGTCCTTCTGTCTCTTCTCTCCACCCAACCCCCATCAGCTTAGAGATTAGAAAGAGATGGCATTTTCTTAGGGATTAATCTGAAGCATCCTTGTTAATCCCGCCTCCCCTTCCTTCTTGTGGAAGACCTCTCTTTTTATCTGAATTTCTAGCTGGGGAAATTAATTTTCGTGTTATTTTCTTACATAGCATTTGCTAGAGACAACTTAGTAAACATCATGTGACTAGTTCATGAATTTAACCCTTTTTATGCCAAGAATGATTTAACTCTATAACTGTCACAGGTTACGCAAAATCCACAAAGTGACAATTGGCAGTTCCACACAGTGTTAGCTGTAGATCTTTATATAATTACACATGGTAAATCTCAAATGAATGAGGAGCTGTGTGTTGTGTTGCAAAAGAATAGAATTTTCCCTTAGGCAATTCTATTCAACTTCTAT
This sequence comes from Rhinopithecus bieti, assembly GCF_001698545.2. Classification (NCBI taxonomy): domain Eukaryota; kingdom Metazoa; phylum Chordata; class Mammalia; order Primates; family Cercopithecidae; genus Rhinopithecus; species Rhinopithecus bieti. The sequence goes on along the minus strand of NW_016814053.1, from coordinate 896,383 downwards.
AGACCATTAAAGCTGGAGACTCTTGATGGGGTGGAGGGGGCATCCTTGCAAACACAGTCTCTCAGAGAGCATCATGAGCTCCAGGCTCTGTGGGCTTCAGAACTTGCTTTCCAAACTTTGGTTTTCAATTAATATCCAAATAAAAGAGGCATGTGCATCTGTCTAAGGCAGAAAATAGATCATGGGAGATGAGGGGTTGTTTACTAAAGTCTTGTTTGTTTGAGAAAAGGTGACCTCAGTGGGTTCAACTATATTCACACATTTGGCCAGTCTTAGAGTAAACTTCCCTTTCTGGTAAAATAGAATTAGTGCTCCCAGGAAACTTCAAGACAGAGCCCAATACATACCTGTCTTCTGATAATACCAGTTTTACGAGCCACTTATTTTATTAGAAATTAGTGCAAATTTTGGATTCTGCTGCATAGTATATCCTGGATTGTTTTAAAATGAGAATAGTGTTTAAGTTATGTGCCTAGGACAATTGACACTTTACATGCCATGTTTATCTTGGAATTTTGCATAAACTTTGACACATTAGGGGCACACAAACACAGTTTGAGAGTGCAATCCTGGGCCAATCCTGGGTTGCATCCCTTGGTCTAAGCCACTGGGGGTTATTACCCAACTTGCACTGGTACTGTGAGCCACCCAACTCACCTCCTTACCCCCTACATGGACCATGTGAAGGTAGCACTTGTATGGTTCCTGAGCTTAGTTTTGAATCATTTTCTCTGACCCATCTCCAACTTGACATATTGATTGGCTCTATTCCTGTTGGCTTTTGTTGAGTTATGTGTATTCCTAGTTAGGTTCTTGCTTCTATCTCCCCTCCTGTGGTTACAATTGCTTCCCAAGATTGGTCTTTTTATCTCTTGCCTTTCAGTCTTTCCTTTGCTTACCATTCTTTAGCTACCTGGGTGGTCCATCCTTGCCTCCAGGATGTTCTCTTTCAGCAGGGTTCACTCCCAGTAGCTTCCCCTCCAGATTGCCTAATGCCCCATGAAGAGGGTTAAGGGTGGGTCCTCCTCTGTCAACAAGGAGGTAGACACGGAGGCAAGAATTATTGTGTAATTGAGTAATGCTTTTTAGCCACAGTTTCTTTCAATATGTCCTGGAGCATTGAACTAGACTAACTTTTCATCATTTTGCCAATTAGAATACTGTTCTCAACCAAACATTAGTCTGCAATAGTTTTAAATTACCATGCATGATTCGCAATGATTTAATATTCACAAAATTCCTGCCATCTTAATATGCTCTGGAATGGGAGGTTGATTGGGAAGTCATTTCATGAGTGGAGGAGAGCAATTTAAAATTGTTAGAACATTTCACGTATCTTAGCTCTTGGTTGGAATGGTTTGGTGCCTGCTTAATATAGAAGAATCTGAAATTGCTGGGCAATGAAATTTCAATCAGGGGCTCTGTATCTGAGGGAAACTCTCCAACAAATAGACCACGAGCTTTCACATCACTCTATTCCTTTGGGAAATCTTTTTTCTTTGTGGGGGTGGGTAGTGTATTTTGTGCATATTTCCAGCCAACATTTAACTAGACCTACAGTTGCAACAAACTCCACAGGGATCTATTCTCTCAATTTCATACCTGAGTCTCTCAGTGTTTTCAGGTCTTCAAGAAACAGAAAAGCGTACAATCTACAACAGTTTCGACACAAACAAACTTCATTTCCCAAACTGTGGAATAATTACTTATTTCTCTGAAAATTTGAGCCTTTCTTGTAATATGTTGGGTATCAGCAGCACAGAGTTGTTTACATGGCACCTGGGAATCTAAGTGTGGGTGAGTAGGTGAGGTTTTCTTTGGCTTGCTTATGTCTAAACACTTTGATCTTAGTGTTATTTTAAGTTTAACTCCATGGAGTTTAAGATTTCCACTGAGCTTGATACTGAGCAAAAGGTAGAGTCTCATGGATTTCAAAACCAGAGGGCTTGTTTCTCTGTGGGCTCTGAGACGTGAATCCCTGACTTAAAACAAAGTTGTTTCATTGGCAGTTAATCTCCATCTGGCATGTTAGGACATAGCCAGACACCTGGTAGAGGTATTCCTACCTTTGGTAAAATTGCAAAATAGATTATGGTGCTAGCAAAAGAAACTATCACCAGAGTGGAGAGGCAACCTACAGAATGGGAGAAAATTTTTGCAGTCTACCTATCTGACAAAGGTCTGATATCCAGAATTTACAAGGCGCTTAAACATATTTACACGAAAAAAGCAAACCACCCCATCAAAAAGTGGGCAAAGGACATGAACAGACACTTCTAAAAAGAAGACATTTACATGGCCAACAAATATATGAAAAAAAGCTCTGCATCAGTGATCATCAGAGAAATGCAAATCAAAACCATATTGAGATACCATCTCATGCCAGTCAGAATGGCGATGATGAAAAAGTCAAGAAACAATAGATGCTAGAGAAGATGTGGAGAAATAGGAACAGTTTTACACTGTTGGTGGGAATGTAAATTAGGTCTACCATTGTGGAAGACAGTGTGGCAATTCCTCAAGGATCTATAACCAGAAATGCCATTTGACCCAGCAGTCTCATTACTGGGTATATACCCAAAGGAATATAAATCATTCTGCTATAAAGACACATGCACATGTATGTTTATTGCAGCACTATTTACAATAGCAAAGACTTGGAACCAACCCAAATGCCCATCAGAGACAGAATGGATAAAGAAAATGTGGTACATATACACCATGTAATACTATGCAGCCATAAAAAGGAATGAGATCATGTCCTTTGCGGGAACATGGATGAAGCTGGAAGCCATCATCATCAGCAAAGTAACACAGGAACAGAAAACCAAACACCACATGTTCTCACTCATAAGTGGTAGTTGAACAATGAAAACACATGGACATAGAGAGGGGAACAACACATACCAGGGCCTGTTGGGGGGTGGGGGGGTGAGGGGAGGGAACTTAGAGGATGGGTCAATAGGTGCAGTAAGCCATCATGGCACACATATGCCTATGTAACAGACCTGCACATGTATCCCATTTTTTTCCTTCTCATTTTGCTTACGTTTCATTATTTATTTTTTTCTTTTTTTTTTTTTTTGAGACAGAGTCTCGCTCTGTTGCCCAGGCTGGAGTGCAATGGTGTGATCTTGGCTCACTGCAACCTCTGCCTCCAGGGTTCAAGTGATTCTCCTGCCTCAGCCTCCTGAGTAGCTGGGATTACAGGTGTGTGCCACTAGGCCCAGCTAATTTTTGTAGTTTTAGTACAAATGAGATTTCACTATATTGGCCAGGCTGTTCTCGAACTCCTAACCTCAAGTGATCCACCCACCTCAGCCTCCCAAAGTGCTGAGGTTACAGGTATGAGCCACTGCACTTGGTCCCTCTTCATTGTTGATGATCCCTTTAACTATTCCTAGTACTACAAAATAGCCTTCTCATTTTCCAAATACAACCTTTCTATCTTCTCTGCCTTAGGAACAATCATCTCAGTCTTTTCTACCCTTGCTTCTGGGGCTCTGATTCCTCTTAATGTATTGATAAGTGCTTATGAATTAAGCTACAGCCTGTCTCAGCCCACACATTTATTTATTTATATATATTTTAGAGATGGATCTCACTCTATCACCCAGGCTGAATGCAGTGCCTATGCACAGGACTGATCATTGCGCACTATGGCCTCAAATGCCTAGGCTCAAGCAATCTTCCTGCCTCAGCCTCTTGAGTAGCTGGGACTATAGGCATGCATCACCAAGCCTGGCTGATTTTTAAATTTTTTATGTGGAGGCAGAGTCTCATTATGTTGCCCAGGCTGGTCTCAAACTCCTGGCCTTAGGTGATCTGCCTTCCTTGACCTTCCAAGGTGTTGGAATTATAGGCGTGAGCCACCGTGTCCAGCCCTACATGATTTTTCTTTATTAGAAAACTTCGTAGACAAGGAGTTAGTGCCTACCAGTGACTCTCAGCCTAGAAGTGGACTGTCCAGTCGCACAGTAAAGAGCAGGTGGTCTTTTCCTGTGTCTCTGAGGAAGAGTTTTGCCCCCATTTATCCTTCACTGTTGACGTCAAATAAGGCCAACAGGAACCACTAGTATTTCTCCTATGTTTACTGAAGGACAAATCTCAGAGTACATTTTGTTTGTAAAAAATGCCATTCTAGGACAGCACACATTGTTTATTAACTTGTTTTAAAGGCAATTTAAGAAAGCTCAAGTCTGATTAAATGATACAGAAATGATGTTTCTGGAGAAAAGATCTCAGTTCATTAATTTTAAAATCTTTGCCCCTCCTTCATCTTTTAAACTGTGATGCTTTTATTATTCTATTATTTATTTATTTTCCAAAAGATGTTTTGAAGCCTCTGAATTTTCCTCTTGGGTACGTTTTACTGCTATTACAGTCCCTTGTCGCTATTATTCAAATGTTCAGCATTTAGAAGTATTAAGTGTCTTTCCTGAGATTGTAACTTTTATTCCCGATTATCTGATAAACACAAATAAAATATTTATCATGTAATTGTGATTAAAATATGTAAACCCTCAACTATGTTTATAGCAAAGCAATTCTTCCTGAAAATAAAATAATCTTTTATTTTGTAACCATTACTGGACAATTGTGAAGTGTTTTATCTTTTGACACACACACACACACACACACACATTCACACATATATATACTTTTTTTTAGTGATTTCTCGTTAAATTCTAGGAAACTATGTCAAGATCTCCCCATTTTAGTGTTGAAGAAGTTTTCAAGTTACTTAAGGCAAAGTAGCATGCTTGGGTGTCACTGTGAATGAGGAAGGGTGTTTTTAGAACACACAGTCCTGATTATACCTTCTGCCAAGTTACACGCAGAAACTGTCTCCAGTGTTCCTAGAAATGCACTTGCTTGGGCACAAGCCTTGGCTATGGTTGAAGTGAAGTGGGATGTTGGTTTGTCTTGTTTAGGTTAACATGCATTCTGTCAATGAAAAATAATTTAGGGACACATTTGTTCAGATTAGTTACAATACATTTATCTGGTGTTTGAGAAACTACTCTGGGAGATTGAGGAGACTCAGAAGTTCAGAGGATCAGAGACTGTGATCCAGGAGCCACATTGGCTTTACATGGGAGAAGTAGGCTTCTGGGGGCTCTTGGAGGAAATAAGAGCAAATACATGCACATTTAGGTGATGCTGTGGGGAAAACCAAGGACAGGAGGGGATGTTGAAAAGAAGGCAGATAAGTGAAAGGGAGAGGCACCTTTGCTTGAAAGAAGGGAAGAGAAGTGGAGCCGTGGAAGTGGAGGAGGTGGATGAGGCTTTGAGGCACAGGTAGAAGCCCACTTATGAGCACTGTGCTAAGTATTGAACATTGACACCATTAGATCCTTACAGCAACTCCATGAGGTGGGTGCAATCCCCCCAGTTTACCTGGGGGGGAACTGGGACACAAAGAGAGGTTAACAACTGTTGAGGTCCCACAGCTGGGATGCTTCAGTGTTAAAATTCTGACCCAGGTTTTAAAGGCCCTGTTCTTTAGCTCATGATTTTATCCATGATCTTGCTGATTCTTGAGATGAAGTCTCCTGGAGAGATTTTCTTTCTTTGGTCACTTTGCTGACCTTTTCTCTTGCCTGTTTATTACTAGATGGTCACACATGGAGACCAGGTCTCCCCACCTATAGACTGTTCCTGGAGCACTTTCCTGGTTTTTTTTCCATCGTGATTCTGGTTTCAGCCTATTTGGCCATTGTTACTTCTCATTTGTATTCCAGGGAGAAAAGTCACCTGGCTGTTGGCGCTCCCCACTTGGCAGAGCCACTTAGTGGCTTCTGAAAAGAGAGAGCCTCAGGAATTTCAGTCATTCTTTCAGAGATGCAGGGAAGGTGGAGTGAGGGGCATGTGTCGTCTCGTGACTAGCTGTGACTTTCCCCGCAGCTGCTTTCCCGGCCCACTGCTGCTTCCTGCATCAAGCTGGGGCCCTGCAAACCAGCTTGCACCTGCACCTCTTGAGAGGAGGAAGCCGTTGATGAGGAGGGGCAGCCAAGGTCGGCTCAGGCAGCCAGGGTGGGCTCAGCCAGCCTGGCTCCAGATCCACCAGGCTGTAGGCAGCTGTGGGTTCTCCACTGTCATGGCATCTTGCCATTCAAGCTCCCTGAGAGAGGAAAGGATGGAGAGAGAACCGATATGCTAATCAATTTTGGTCTTGTCACTTCTCTTTGGGATACTGTTTGGGAGAAGGCCACTAGTGCATGACCATGTTTAGAGCTGTACATGTTTTCCCAGGTGGGATAGTTTCAGCTTCACTACTGGCTTCTGCTCTCTCCAAGTGCTAACTGTGTAGGCTCTGGTCTTTGCGGACTTAGAACTCTTTAGGGTAGGGACTGAGACTTGTTCCTATACCCACAGTGTCATATTCAGGCACATATAGGAGTCAGGGAGAATAGTAAAAGTTTGTTGAATGAATGAATTTTTTGAATGAATGAATGACAAACACCATTCATTGGAATTTATTTTATTATATTATATATATATATTTTTGAGGCAGAGTCTTCCTCTGTCTCCTAGGCTGGAGTGCAGTGGCACAGTCTCTCACTGCAACCTCCTGCTCCCAGTTCAAGCGATTCTCCTGCCTCAGCCTCCTGAGTAGCTGGGACTACAGGCGTGTGCCACCATGCCTGGCTAATTGTTTTTTTGTATTTTTAGTAGAGATGGGGTTTCACTATGTTGGCCGGGTTGGTCTTGAACTCGTGACCTAAGTGATTGTCCCATCTCAGCCTCCCCAAATGTTGGGATTAAAGGCGTGAGCCACTGCGCGCAGCCCATTCATTGGAATTTATTAAGAAGTGTTCTTGAAAGAAAACAAAACAAAATGGTAAGGGAATAGTGGGGAAGTTGGACAGGAAAGGGAAAGAAGCCAATAAATTGTACAAAAGCAAGCAAAGTCTCCCAGAAGCTAACTTTGGTTCAATCCCACAGAAGAGCTTTTGAGATAGCAGCAATCACACTTCAGTGTTGTCCAGAACAGGCACGAGGTCACTGAGGTATTTATACCCAGTACCATCCAGCATTAAGAGGTGCTCCCAGGGGCATCAATTCTCACGCTCTCCAGCTTTGGGTATGTGATGGCAGGGTTGTTCCTGCAGCCTGCGGGCAACCTGCTGATAAAGAGACAGGTGTTGGCTGTGGGTGGGGAGTGAAAGTGCACTAGAATTTGGTGTATACAGATGTCTTGATACTTAAAGAATGGTCCATGGGTTATCAGCATTAGCACAACTTGAGGATGCATTAGAAATTCAGAGCCTCCAGCCCCATCCTGGAGTTACAAAATCCTAATATATAATATAACAGGATTCCCCCAGGTGAGTTTTTAAAGCACAATGAAGTTTGAGAAGTGCTGTGGTGAAGGGAGCCAGGAGATTGTGTGGTGTGCTGACATCTGTTATAGGGCAAGGCCTCATTAATAATTCTCCAAACTTGGAGAAACTCCTTACCAACTTATTTCTATGGGGAAAAGTATGCACAACATGTGGCTCCTCCCAGGGGTACTAGCAGTAGAAGAGGGATTGATGCCTTAAGAACAAACAAATGAACAACAGTAACACAATTCTCATCCTTGAAAATTGCAGTCACCAGGACATCAGTATTTGGATATTTAAGAAACAGATTACTAAATATAGTAAGCTTTCCTTAGGCCATAAGCTCCTTATATAGGCTAACCTGTTCAATTCTCATAATAGCCTTGAAGTGGTACTTTTATAATCACTACTTCCATTTTACAGATAAGAAAGTAAAATACAGAGAAGTAATTTGTTCTAGTCCCTCAGTATGTGGTGGATCTCAGAATCAACTTCAGGTCTCCTGGCTGTAAGTGATTCTTGGCCTGTATTCTGTAATTGCCTCTTGGAGGAGGGTGGGAGCTGACTGGGACTGCTCCTAGAATTCTTAGATCACATACACTAGCTCCCTTGACTGCCTACGAACAAAGTCAGTCTGGCACTTTACTACCTCCCCTTTAAATGGCTTAATTTCAGAAGGTATTGCTTCTTCTTCAAATATTCTTAAGTTTTCTGAGATAGAAAATTATTCAAGCCTAAGGTGGCACTAATGCATTTGCTGCTGGAAACTCTTTGCACTGAGCCTGGAGGTCAGGTTCACGGTTCATCTGGTCAGATGCTTGCAGGGGCTGATGTGTGCAGAAACGGCCTGGATCCAAGCCTTGGAGGCTCCCAGGGGAAGCTTTCCATGGGGATGGGCAAGTGCTTGCAGAGGGGAGGGCTCCCTTACTCTCACTTCTCTCGCCAGAACTCAAACATAGCTCCCTCACCCTGTCCCCCAGAGGCATAGAATGCTGATGATGTTCTTTGAAACAGTCAGGGAAAAGGCTCCCCGAATGTGTAGCATGAGCATTTTCTGCATGGCCAAACTGGCTCGCAGCCGGCCTGTGTGCTGGGAGCCTAACCTAGGAAATAAAAGTGAGGGGAGTGAAGCACCTGATCCTGCTGCACATGCTGAAGGGGACCATGGGGGAGCCTTTTCTGTCACCTTGGTTTAATTAAGGGTGGATGGAGGAGGCCTTTCTTCAAGAAAATGCCAGGAGTGTCTAAGGGATTTTTGAAGTAGGCAGCTCATTTGCAGCATAAGGAAGAATGATTTCATTCCATTGAGTAAACAGGCAGGGAGATGAAGAGCAGTGGTGACTTTTAATTTCACTTTAAGGAGATTATGGAAAGCAATATGGTAATGCTCCCTGAGAGGCAGCAGCATGCCAGTGGACTCATTCTTAATGTCAGGGACTTTGCTTATATATAAATCTTATTATTTGTCTCTCTTCAACCACCAGTGGGTTGTGCAATCTGGATCCCATTACATTGCCTCAGTTCTTCTGTGAGAAAGATGGAATTATTTCAGTCCTCTGATGATTCATGGGGCTCATCTGGGAAAGAAAATAGAGGGGCTTCCTTCACTAACATTTCCTGAATGCTTGCAAGGCTGGTAGGACATGGTCTTTGCTCTTGAGCCACTCCCAGCCCAGGCTTGCCCACCTGTTTGACTTTGGAGGTAGAGGGAGTGTTAACTTTAGTTAGTATTTTCTTTTGATTAGGGTTTTGCTGCTTGGCTAAAAGGTACACACTGTTGGTGGAAATCTCTGCTTTCTTTTTTGACTGTGCTGCCCTGGGTTCATCTTTTTCAGATTGTGTGAAAACCCTGGTGATGCATCTTTGAGTGGGGAGGAGAGGTTCTGCTGTCCACTTATCTTTCTGTCCATCTGATAACTCTCCATTGTTTTCTTAAGTCTCCTCCAGAGGGGAGGCAAAGAATAAGTGCCTTGATTTTATAGCTTTTTCTCTCCTAAGGGCCTGCCTGGGAAGGGTATTGCTTCTTCTTTCCCTCAATTTCTAGGCTACTTGAAGGAATATCATGCAATGAATTTATGTAAACCTGGGCGCCTGGCTCTGCTGGCACTTTCTCATAATGAATTATCCCCCACTCCTGAATTCAGTATGAGAGCAAATGGGCCTGTCATACAGACTCCTGAGGCCTTTCAGTTGTGGCCTGTCTGTCTCTTATTTCCTGTATCACTCAAAGTCCAACCAGGAAAACAGAAATTACTCTAAGACAACATGAATTTAATGCAAGGAACTATTTATGATGGGAAGAGCTGGGTAGTCATGTAGAGGACAGTAGGTACTTTGGAGATTAGAAGCAGTGAGAGGTTGCTATACTATTCCTGTCTGCAGGGACAAAGAAAGAAGGAGGTGTTACTGGAGCCTGTGGGTTGGGGTCATCCACAGTTGTCTGTTCAGTGGGAGCTGGGGTAGAGAAGGCATAGCTTCTGCTGGAGATTCTACCCAAGACAGTGGCAGAAATACTCTGGCTTCTCCTTTCCTCCCTCCAGTCTCATTAGTGCTCCTGCTGGCCAAATCCAGCTGGAAGTCAGCTGAGGAGGGAACATGGGAATGAGCCTGCAAGAGTTAGTCCCTCTGCATTACAGAGTTAGGGGGAAGGCTGGGAAGAATTTAAGAACAAGATGTCTAGGGCATAGCACCAGGAGCCTCACCTATAGCCTCTTCCCAAAGTCCTGAAGCAGTTCCAGCACTCTGATGATGTGCACACTTCCTCGTGTGTGTTTGCAAACCTGACATAAATGGTGGTATGAGATCTTGGTTGCTTGTTTGGAGAAGTTCAGGGATTGTCACCTTTCTTGGTCGCCTTTCATGACCTTCATGTTCTAGTTCCTATTTATTCTTGTTTTTCACACCACCTTCTCATCTTCGTAATAACTAGCTCAGATCTGATCTGCTAATCTGCACAAGGTTTAATTTCATCCCAACTAATTTGGCCCCTATTTCTCTTTGCATTTCCTTATCCCCTCCTTGGTCATTAGGAATAATTTTCTTTGATAAGGTAATTGAGATGCTGGGCATAATTTATCAGCTATTATGGCTATATCAGGATTCCATATTAATGAAGGCACAGTGGTAAGACTGTTATTCCAGTTCCTGTTAAATCCAAACTCACTCACTGCATTGACACTGAATGGCAGTAAACTACCATTCATTAAACTCACCAAGCTTATATTATTCTCCATAGAGACAGCTGGAAAATTATCCTTGGGTGCCACAACACTAATTTTAATTTTAAAGAAATGAGCCATGAACTGCTGAAAATAATAATTCTCAACGATGACACCTGAGAGGCTGTTGTGGGTATCAACCAATATATTAATTTTAATCTCTGGTTTCCAAGCAGCAGAAATCCTCTTGCTAGTTATACAAGAAATGTGTTAAGGCATGGCCCATACAGCTACAAACACAAAAAGAGTTTTTGAAAGAAATGGCTCTCCACTTTGCTGAATAGGTTGCTGATGATGTTTTTACAGGGTCTTCTCGTTTGGAATGGTAGGGAGTTGACCAGTTGTCTGTCTTTCTGATATGAATATCCCACTAACAGCACTAATATTCTTGCTTTAGGAGAACTGTATTTCAAAAAGGTGCTATTCTTCAAAAACTTTGTGTTTCTTGTTTGGATTTGTGTACTTATGTTCTTTGAGACCAAAAGAATTTGTTTTGAAACCAAAGCAAATATTCTACAATACACTACTAACAAGTAATATCCATAGCTAGTTTCTGAAATACTTTGAGATATAAAAGTTAAAAAGAAAATCACTTCTGAATTCCAAAGGAAAATGAGTCAGCATTACATTTTAATTTCAACTTATTACCACCATGACCATCATGACCCGTTTGCCTGTTTTTACATTTTATGAGAATTTGCCCTTTGTTTTGTTTTGTTCAGGCTCATTTAACGTGTTGGAGCAGACTCTTCAAATATCCTCACAGTGATAAACCCTGGTATGGCCCACTATTCAACTGTTCCATAAACTATGATGGATTGTATTAGGGAGGTTGTATAAGGCCTGAACAGCGTTGAGTTTAGCCCTAAATGGTTGCAGTTTTAGTGTGTACCATGAAGCTCCTTCAGCCAAGGAGGTTGAAAGCCTTCTAATAACCTAAATCCCTAGAGAAGAGAGAGAAGAGCCTGTAGTTTCTTATTCTCTTAATTATTTAAATTTCTTTCTTTTTGCATCTTGGAAGCACTCTCCACGGTACTAACAGTCAAACCACTGAGGAGATTTATTTCTCTTCACAAAGATCAGGTGGTTCAATCAGAAGCAAGTGGCCACTGGCGATTTGGATGAGTTTGGTAAGCAGCTCTCTTTTGAAATCAGTGCTTTGTCCCTCCTTCCTCCCTCCCTTCCCTTCCCCTGACTACAGGTTGCACTGCTTTCCTTGAGGAGATAAGATTTTGCATAGAAAGTTTGATTTGCTTCAGAAATCATGACTTTGCAGCTGTAGAGAATCTCATGAGTTCCGTTGATTCCACTTTCAGTCAGTCCTGCAAATGGTTCTAGAAACATTACTAGTTCTCTTCCCGTATTGGAGGCCAAAACATAAGCCAATGCCCAAGATAACCATTCTTTAAAATTCCTCCCAAAACATAGATTCTAAACTGTTCGAAAATCCATTTCTTCTAAGAAAAGAAGCCAGACCAAAAAAAAAAAAACTATTATTAGTATACTAACTCAGTTCAAATCTCTCATACTCTATTTCTTCTAGATTCCATAGGTTAGAGTTATGAGTTATTGAGGACACAGGGAGTCTAATAATTTTTAGTGTCCCCTATAGCACTCAGGACAGGTCTGAGTATAGAGCAGACACTCAGAATATGTTGATTAACTTGCTAGGTCTGATTTCATGGCATTTGGAGATCAGGCTTCTATTGGTTAAGATGCTACATTTTGCAAATAAGAAAAGACCCAACACAAGTTAGCATAGAGGAGAATGATTTTATTAGCTCCTGTACCTGAAAAGGCTCCATGAGGGCTCTAGCTCTGTGTTTCTTCTTTGTTTCCAGTTGGCTTTATGAGATGGTTGCCTGCCTCAATCACAGAATAGAGTCCCAAGTTCACCCATGCCTTTATCCCCAGAGATTCAGTTTCAGTTAAGCTTAGGTGAGGCTCAGGAGTTCATATTCTTTAAAAATGCCCCAGGGGATTCAAGTGTGCAGCTAGGGCTTAGAACCACTACTCTAGGGGTATTTACCTAGGCTAAGGTGACACAATAAGATTTTGTCTCCTTGGATTTTGAAATCTGGAATGCGAATACCCAGAAACTGAATGTTTCTGAGGCCGAGTCACGCTAATGATAGTCATTTATAAAGAGGACTTCTAAATTCTCCTGTTGAAGTCTGATTTACCTTAGTCCCAATTCTTGCCACTTCTTGGTCTTTCACTTGATTCTGTGAGATACCCTAGTGCTTATCCATCTATCCAACCATCCACTCAACAAACATTTATTCAGTATCTAGGTAGTTGCTCTCTCCTGAATTTCATCTAAAGAATCTATGAAAGTTGTTTAAAAGTTTGACTTGGGTGAAATTTTACAACCTGTTGTCCCAGCTCTTATATTGATAAACTCCAATCCTTTCTTATTATTTGGTTTTACTTTCTTCAGCTTTTAAAAAGACATTCACTGTTTTGTTTTGTACTGTATCCTACTGTTATCCAACTTCTTTCCTGTCTGAGCATTAGCATCCCCAAATCTAGAGACAGTTTGGAGAAGTGATTACCAGCCAGACTCTCTGGGTTTGACTTCTTGCTCCTCTTACAAGATACCTAGCTTTGTTTTTAGAATAATAATTCTTTTAGTTTTTTCAGGCTGCTATCACAGAATACCATAGGCTGGTTGGCTTATAAACAACAGAAATTTGCTTCTCACAGTTCTGGAGGCTGGGAAGTCCAAGATCAAGGCACCAGGAAGTTCAGTGTTTGGCATGGGCATGCTTTCTGGCTTATAGACAGCTGTTTTCTTACTGTGTCTTCTCACAGCAGAAGGGGTCAGGGATCTATCTAGGGTCTCTTTTATTAGGGCACTAATCCCATTCACGAAGGCTCCTCCTTCATGGCCTAATTACCTCCCAAAGACCCCACCTCCTAACACCATAATATTGGGGATTCAAATTTCAACATGAGTATAGAGGGAACACAAACATTCAGTCTATCATAGTGTTAATAAAAGTGCCTAACTCAGGCCAGGCATGGTGGCTCACACCTGTAATCCCAGCACTTGCTCATAAGGCTGTGACAATCAATAATCTAGGAAAAGTATGTGTCACTTTCTCATGGAATACTGAATGAGTGATGGCAATTATTGGCATAATCATTAGGTGTTTCTGTTGCTTAGAGCAGGTATATCTATTGTTTCTGCAAAGGGACCATCTCTGTGGCAACTACTCAACTCTGCCATTGTAGTGTGAAGCAGCCTTCAACACTATGTAAGCAAATGAGCGTGACTGTGTCCCAATAAAACTTACACAAAAACAAATAGTGGGCTGGATATGGCCCATAGGCTGTAGTTTTTCAGTATCTGGCATAGAGCAACAGGAGCTACAAGTGTGAATTAATACAGTTGTGGAGTGAGGCTCTTATTATTGATAGTCATGGCTTATTGAAACTTGTAAGAAAACTTCTATTAGTTTTAGAACTAATAAAATTCTGGAATGAGAAAGGATGGGTCAGGACTCTAGTTTTAGCAGGACTTTAGGTCATAAAACATAGGTCTCATCATTACCAATATGCATTTATTGCCTATACTTGCTAGCTGTGGGGAATAGGAAGGTACACAGGGCTGGGTCCTCAATGGGAAGGGCTTCTTTTTCTTTTGATCTGCTTCATGTGACAGGTGTGGGTTTTAAAGTTCATGGTGTTAGTAGGATTCCTGCAAAAGACAGTTGTGGAACCAAAGTTTTCTTATGGGAAATTATATTATAAGGATAAATATTCTTCCTCAGAAGCACTTGTTTAGCCATGTAGAAGCCACTCAGGGGCTATGCCTAGAGAGGAATTCTTTAAGGACCTTCCAGCATGTAGTTATAGTTTCATTTTTCAGTGCAGTGGAGCGAGGCTGTGAAGGTTTACTCTGCATTTAGAGGGGAAAAATGTGACACCTCGCCGTCCCATTTATCAAGAGCTTGGCACTTTTGTGGGCGGCAGGGAGACTTGTAAAGAAGACAAATAAAACCTCTGGGAACAATAGTGATTCACTCCCAGAGAAGTTCTTGCTCAGCTGCATACCCTCATTTCCAGGAGTGTAAAATCAGTACTGTTTCCTGCAAAACAAGAAAACCCAAATTGAAATATACCAAAGTGAGACAGGGAGAGAAGCAGAGGGGGAAAGAGAGAGAGAGACTTGGGGAAGAGATGCTGAGAGGTAGAAACAGGGGGAGACAGACTAGAGGAAGGAGACAGAAGTCAAAAGACAGAATTCTTCCTCATTCCCTCAGCCCTTTTTCCTCACAGATGGAGACAGAATGAGAGGCAGAGGTATAGAGAAAAATAACTCAGAAAGAAAGGCAAAAGAAAGAGGAGGCTATTGGTCTTCAGGGGTGGGAGAAAACAAGATATAGTTTACTGGGACACTTGAAATGAATTTTCATCATTTAAGGCTTTATCTTACAGGGGAGCAGTTTATTTTGCCACCTGGTATCTCAGAGGGAGATGCACAGACAGGTAATGGCCATAGGATCGCATCTGTAATATGCCTGTGCACTCATCCATCCTGTTTAAAAAGCTAGCTCATTGGTAAAATCATGGTCCCCCTGAGGCCTTAAAGTTCATAAAATAATGTTTATTCAGTAATAGCTAATTCTTCTCTCTGGTCAGCAGGTATCATTTTTAAAGAAAAAGTTCAGGACAGAAACCTAAAATACCTTGTGCTTCTCTGGCATCAGATGAGAACCATGGGTATGTACTGCTTATAAAGAATGGACTTTTAATGGAAATCTTGGTTGAGTGAAGAGAGCACTATTTTGCTGGACTCAAGTTTTCTTTCTTTCCCTGTGTCTTCACTTATGGAGGAAGATTTTTATGTTGTTGTGGTTCAACCAACAGCAACTTGCTGAGATTTTTTTTCTTACAGATCTTAAAATTTAATATGAACTAGCTTTTGACTTTTCCCTGTGGAAAGGGTAGGGGAGAGGGTGATGAGGAGAAGTAATTTGCTCTAAGGCAAGTGTAGAGAAATCTGAGATTATAAGTAGTGCAGTGTTTTTTAAAGGTACACTTGGGGAGTTTCAAAAGCTTTTGAGGGCCTTGATGAAAATTTTGGATTGACAATTGTAAATGTCAGAAAGTTTTGTTTACCCATGGAACAGATCCATCAAGATAGTGGCAAATGTTCAGAGGCCATAGGACATGAAAGACATTAGCCTATATCTAAGAGAAGCTAGATTCTAGCCAATAAAGGATTTCAATACAAATTGACTGTGGTATTTCCTTGGGCTACAGACCTTACTTCTGTTACAGCTACGTTGCAATTTGATTTGCAACATAGCAAAGTCTGTTTTGCTTTTCAGAATGGAAGTGGCTGAAGTCTGCTTTTCAGAATGGAATGAGTTATATAAGAGATACTGAATAACTCACTTGGAGTTGTTCTCCATCTCTTATGTATTGGAGAACTGCATGCTGTGGTCTGTGCCTTGGGATGTGTCAAGCCCATTTCTATGAGGTGGCAAGAGGATAAAGAGCATTTGAGTGGAAACAAGTGTTCGTGGACACTGTTTGAGGACAGAAAGCCAAACTCAGATGATTGTTTGGGACTGGAATGACTGTTCCTGGTTGGAATTGTTGTTTTACGTTAAGTAGCTGACACAAGCAAAAAGGAGTGGCAGAAGAGAGACAAGGAACGTTTTCATATTTGGAGAAATGGTATAAAAGCTCTTGGAAATGAGACAATAAAAGCAGGTTTGAATCTCCTCTTCTATAGTGACTCAGAATATTTCAAATTTCCGCTGTGTGCTGTGTTGTCTCATTAGACTGCCACAGAATATCCATTCAGGATATTCACTTCATCAACAGTGAAATGAAGATTAGATCTTTCTTTTGCCTTCCATTATCCCTGAGGACTGCCAGGGGAGATGTCCATCTCTTCCTGGAAATGAAATGCACACTACCTGCTTAATAATTAACCTCTAGAATGTCATGTGAAATATCTGAAAATTAACTCATTGGCTCTGGGAATCAGAATTTGTCCAAAAAAGACATCCTAAACTGAGCAATAAGTTGTTCATTGCTTCTGAATCAACAAGAAATTACAAACATGAGCCTGGTTACAAAAAGGATTGGCAAACCAAATTAATTTCTTTTGAGCTTTGTGAGGGTCTATATAGCAGCCATCCCTGCTTTTTCTTTTGAAAAGGATATGAGTGATGTTCTTCTGAAAAGGCAGGGATATAAGTGACATTAATGACTGCCAATAAGGATCCTTGTCATATAATCCAAGCATTATCCCAAGACACTTTTCTTCATTGATTTGCATATCCCATTTCTTACAAAATTATTCAAGCAGGAGATATTATTTTATACTCAAAAGCTGTGGATATTTATAATGGGAAGAGTTTCCTACCTTTAAGTGTTTTTGTGTTCATTACCATTGCAAACTTTTATTTATAAATAAAATATTTGTTTGTGGGGTCTGATATTCATCCATACTCTTTAGTCAATATGGAAATAATGCCAGAGTTCCTTATTCTTAGAACCTACTCATATCAAATAACTGCTTGTACCATTGTAAAGAAAATGACCCCATTAGGGCTCCTGGGAAGTCCCTTTTTGATGCCATGTTTGGGATTAACTGTCAGATATAAAAGGACACACTTCGGTTATAACCTCAAGGTGCTTATAGGTTGCTGGGCTTTCTAGTGACCACTGGCCATTGTCACATTGTTGCTGGAAGGTTATGCATTTCTAATGGCATGGAAGATATTTTTGCTCTTCTATTTTAAGCACAAGTCTCTTCTGTCCAGACACCTATTTTAGTTCAGTAGCTAATTAGTCGCAAGAGCTCTTGAACCTGGTCTTTTGGTGCTTCTGAATCAGCAGGTGCTATGATCACAGATATATAATAGTAGGATGAGATAAAAATGCCAATAACTATAAATCTGGTAATACTGGGTTCATGTCTCTTCTTTGCATTTGGCATGAAAGGGCTTCAGTACTCGGGGAGAAAACCCTGAAAGATGTTATATCTGATGTCCTGATCCCTGAGGTGATGTTTGAAGAAAAGATTAATAGAGACTCATGGGACTTTAATTTTTCCCTTTTATCTTCTTTAAGTGGTAAAGTGGCATAATAAGAAACATAAACCTGTCAAGAATGTGGCATTTGCTAAACGAAACTATTGGTGTCAAAATTAATCAAACACATTTTCCTTCCCCATTCAGATTGGGGTGTATCCTGGTCCTCTAACTCACACTTACTCACCTGTGAGGTGACAATGTCCCCTTGCTACAGTAGGCCAAGTTTCTCTGTTTCTGAATTCAAGAGGTTTTGTTAAAATTCTAATAATTCCTGGATTGAGAGGAAGCTCTAAGCTCCTTAAAAGCCAGTACATTTATAAGTTCATTTTCTTTACTTTTCTGCAAACTAGGGAGTGGAGAAAATTGACAACAATCTTAGAGAAAAATGAATCATACTATATAATACATGATGTACTTAAAGTTATAAACAAAATTACCTTTGAAAATTAGTTCAAATACTTTCTTCTCTGAAGTCATTCCTGATATTCTACATCCCTGACTTTCCCACTCGAATAGATAGAAGTGGGTTCTCTTCCCAACACTTCCCATGCCAGCAACCCTTCAATAATGCGTAGCAGACATAGCCTGCTGGATATTACAATGATTTGTGTTTACGTTTTATGTCAAATCCTAAACTTCTTAAGATAGTTTTGATTTATTTTTACATTTTCTCAAACAATCCAAAATGGTACCTGGTCATAGTAAATTATATAGTAAATTCACATAGTAAATTCATAATAAATATTGAATAAGTTGATGGAATGGTTTCTACTTGTCTTCTGAGCATTTTGAAACAGGTCTTCAGCTTTCTGCTAAAGATGCAGATTTATTCAAAAGATGTTTACTATTCTATGTGCCAGGTACTGTGCTAAGTGCTGGAGATACAACAGTGATAAAACACAAAATCTTCCTTTGTGACAAAAAAAAAAAAAAAAAAAAAAAAAAAAGCAAATACATACAATTTGAGATGGTGACAGGAGTTAAGGAGAAAAATGAATCATGAAAGAGACATAGAGGTTGCAGGAGGGTGTTCAGGAAAGGCTTTCCTGCTCAGGTGGCAGTCAAGAACAGACCTGAGGGAAGTGAACAGATAATCTCCTAGGTAGGGGAACAGCAAGAGTGGCCTGAGGTGGGAGTGGGCCTGGAATGTTCAAGAAAGAGCAAGGGGACTGGTGTGTAGCTACAGCCCAGTGACGAAGGGTAGAAGGAGCTGAGGCCAGAGAGGTAGAAGGGGTGAGATCAGAGAGGATCTTGTAGGCAACTCCAAAAATTTGGGATTCTACTCTGAGACGAAAAGCCCGCTGGAGAGTGTTGAATATAGGAGCAGCATGAGTTGACATAGAGGGAAACATTTTGTCAATGTTGAAAGTTGTGTTTTGATTATCAGAAGTTTTGACATCATCTGTGAATACAAAATTTTACTCTAAGGTGGAAGGCAGTTTAATGGTTTTAGGAACCTTTGATTTGAAAGCATACTTAGTCATATCCAGCATTTCTAAACTTATTTAAGTGGAGTACTGGAACCAATGTGTATACTGTTGTGATTCTGAGGTTAATGTATGTAAAACCCATATTTTGTGGCCTACGTTTTAGTAAATCTTGTTTTTCTTAAAGCTTTACTGATGTACTACCTTGAATATGTTTTTGTTGCTCTCAAACTTACCCACCATGGAACTTCAGTTCTCTGATGTATACAGTAGGCACCATGACAGAACTTCAGCTCTCTGATGTATAGTGTAGGTACCATGATGTGTTGGAAGTAAACTCTCACCAGGCTGGAAGCCACTGTAGACGAATGGT
Organism: Rhinopithecus bieti; assembly: GCF_001698545.2. Classification (NCBI taxonomy): domain Eukaryota; kingdom Metazoa; phylum Chordata; class Mammalia; order Primates; family Cercopithecidae; genus Rhinopithecus; species Rhinopithecus bieti. The sequence goes on along the minus strand of NW_016814053.1, from coordinate 876,976 downwards.
CATCACAACACTTTTTGGATCTTGTGCCTCTATCAGTAAAATATTTTGGAACTTTCTACCCACAATCCACATATGTTTATTTATCATTTATATAAATGCACTAAAATGGCCGTGTATGCTTGTTGTAAAACATACACTTAAATAAATTAAAAGGATGTCATGAATATAAAATAAACACATTAAAGTGACATTTTGTTGTATGTCTTTATAGTTGTAAAATATTTTGTTCTCATCCAAGTATTAGTACCATTTTTAAAGGAGAACAATGTACTTTAATATGGTTTATTTGTTTTTAAATGATTACTTTAACATTTTGCAGTGAAGCCATTAGAAGGTGTACTTCTGCCTCAAGTTTATTTTGAGACTTAGTTTTAAATTATTATCATAGTTGAAACATATTTCTCAAAACATCCAAGTAAGAGGAGTGCATTATGGACTTCACAATCATGTAAGTCAATTTTCAATCTAGAATTCATCTTGCAATGGTTTTTGTTGAAATATGGCTAGCAAATTTCCATCTTCTGTGATCTCAATCAGATGTTCTTGCAAAACTAATTTGAAGATAATCCATTTTAATGTTTTTAACAAAGGCGTTCAAAACCCACTGAAACTCTCCATTTGGAAGATTTAAAAACAGCATTCAGAGAGGGATTGTTTATAGTGTATACTCACAGTGTTTTCCTCAACAAAATCATATAATGATGGAAACATCCCCAAACATTCATTTTCACAACGGTCTTTCTATAACATGAATTTCTTTCAAAAAGAAGTTGCTTTGTTGCTTATTGTTAAAATACCTAATTTACCTTGAATTTACCTTGAAGGAACTGATTAAATACGTAGCTGGCAAAGAGCTTGTACTGGAAGTAGAAGTGTTAGCTTTTCCATTGCTCTCTTCTTATTTTTTTCACTTGCATTTACATTATTAATTCATTGGATTCTTTGCAGAAAAGCATTTGGTGAGAATTAGTTTGATTAAAATTAAATAACATGATCTGTGACTTCACTTTGCTGGGCACATACAAACTGTGATATAGAGCAAAATGCTGAAAACCAAAGACAAAGCGAGGGCAGGCTGGCAGCTTCTCCCATTCTGTGATAGGGTACATCTAGATCAGTGATGTCTGACTACCTGGCTATTGGACACATGCACTGAGTGAAGGTGCCAGAACTGATCTGTACATTAGATACTAGTAGAGCTTGGTTTCTTCCTCTATTTATAGATTAAAATATAAACAAATGTAAATGCCCTAATATTTTTTAAAGCACTCCAAAGGATCATCTTGCACACTCCTAAGGAATTACGCAACTCATGTGGGAGGCTACTATATTAGATGCTGGCATTTTCAACTTGGGGGACTGAAAGTCCTTATGACTCACAAAGGGTTAAAAAATTTTGCCGTTCCATCCTTTGTAAGATCCCATCAATAAAAGATCAACCACAAAAAAATAATGGTTTTAGGGACAGAGGTGATTAATTACATCACAGTAGTAGTTGAAAGCAAAGTTAATTAAACCTTTGGCTGCTCATTGCTTACCTTCAAATACAAATGAGTGTCTGCACCTGTCCAAATATTACCTTGCACCAATGATTTCTAATAGTGAGGCACAATGTGGATGGCTTCCAGCAAGGCTTCTTTCTTTCATAAGTTCTGTGTCCCAGCTAATTTCTGTACTGCATCTCCTTTTACTATTCCTAGATTAGGTGTGCTCTTGCCCTGGGAGAGGGTAAGTTCCTGTATTCCTTCCTCACTTTTGGTATCAAGTTACCAGTGTCATTGCAGGAAGGAAAGTGGTTGGAGCCCAATGTACTACTCATCTTAAATTAATGAAATATTTTTAGTGGCATCCAATTCTGTGATGCTTTTGCTTTTACTTTCTTTTAAGCATTTTTTTAAATGGCTTGTATAAAATAAAGCTTTTTTTTGTTTGTTTGCTCACTTAATGGTGGGAATGTACCTCCTGTTAAAAAATTCCCAGTGCTACTGCAGGACAAAAATTTTTATAACCTTTTCTTTTTTCTCTTTCCTGCAAAATATCTTGGGAGCAGAGTAAACTGTTAAGATGTAGAGGAATTGCAAATGGTGTGTGGCTGCAGTGTTGATGGGTGTTGCCGCAGCTGAATAATGTTGGCAATCCAGGGACATGAGAAAGCAGTATAAGGAAAAGGTTTGGTTTTATGAGCATACAGAGGTGTGTGGTTAGAAAATGCCCCTGGGGCCGGGCTCTGTGGCTCAAGCCTGTAACCCCAGCACTTTGGGAGGCCAAGGTGGGCGGATCACCTGAGGTCAGGAGTTTGAGACCAGCCTGACCAACGTGGTGAAACCTCGTCTGTATTAAAAATACAAAAAATTAGCTGGGCATAGTGACGGGTGCTTGTAATCCCAGCTACTTGGGAGGCTGATGCAGGAGAATAGCTTGAACCTAGGAGGCGAAGGTTGTAGTGAGCCAAGATCATGCCACTGCACTCCAGCCTGGCAACAGAGTGAGACTCCGAAAAACAAAAAACAAAACAAACAAACAAAAAAACAAAAACAAAACCAGAAAATGTCCCTGGATATTTCCTTCTTTTCTTCTCTTTCCTCCCTACTGCCTTCCTTCCTTTCCCCTCCTCCTTCCTTAATTTCTTTCTATGGAACATAGGAACATTTACAGAACATTCTACACAGGAAAAAAGAGAAAGAGATAAACTATTTCAGATATGAAGAGTTTAAGTGAACTCATGAATCCACGAGGTTCCCGGCCTGAGTGAGGTGAGAAGGGAGAGCCTGTGAAGGCAGCCCAGTGTAGAGTACCAGAGCCAGAGAAGGTTTAGGTGGGCATCCATGCAGGTGGGCACTGGTGGCCTGACATGGGGTGTCAGAGCCCAGTTGGGGTTACGGAGTGCATCCAGGTGTGTAAACAGTCAGTGCAGATGTCAGAGCCCAAGCAGACTAAGGAAAGTATTCACATGGACAGAATGAGACAGCCTTTTGAAAAGCCTGATTTCCTATCTTTATGCCTCTTAAGGAACGGGAAACATTTCTCCACCTCTTCAAGCTAAGGGAAGCATTGCTAAATCAATGACAGTTTGACCTGCTGCACCTTCATTTTAGACTGTCACAAAACAGGATGTGAGACATTAGGAGGGAAGCACTGGGCACATAAAGCATATTTCTGGGAAAGAAACAGGAAGCCAGTGTTCTGATGTGTTTGGATTAAAACATAAACAGAAACCTACCAGACGGGACTCACAGTAAATTTTTGTTCATGCTTACAAGGCATGGACAAAAATAGAGTATCTCTTATTTTGAACATCACCATCAGAATGGGAAATAGGATTTTTTTTTCCTTCTCGCTATGATTTTGATATGACAGAGAGGAAAGGCTTTGGGATGAATTTTGTATTTAAACTTCATGAAGGGCATCATTGTGGGGCTGTGGAAAGGAAAGACATTCTGGCCAGTGGAAATGGGCAAATCTTACATAAAAAGCATTGGGTCCCTCTTAGGAACCCCATATGCGGGTTTCCCAACCTACCCTTACATCACAGTGATGTGGAAATGGGGCAGATAGAAAGTGCGAGGAGCCTCTTGCACCCTCACCATGATTTCTCTGGGTGCCTCCAGAGTGTCAACCTCTTTCCACATTATGGCTGCCTTTGTGCCTTTCCTTTTTAAAGGTGGATGTTTTTGAGCTGAGATCCTGAACTGAGCAGCTTTTTTCCTTCACATTCTATCACTGTGGTAGGAAAAATTTTGCATTTTCTCTGTTTATTTGGCCATTTCACTGATGGTTATCATAGAGACTCTTATTTTTCTGCTCCAGAAGTCACTGTTTTTTAAAAAAATTGTATCTGATTCTTTTAATGCATTCAAGACGGGTGATGAGCTAGAGCAAGTGGTGTGCTGGTAAATGATTAATAACCAGTTTCTGCACAGCACAGGAAACAAGAGTGAAGAGACAATCCACAGATTGGGTGAAAATTTTCAAACCATGTATCTGATTAATTTCCAAAACATGTAAGGAACTCAAACAAATCAATGGCAAGAAAATAACCCAATTCAAAAATAGGCAAAATACTTGAATAGGCATTTCTCAAAAGAAGACCTGCAAGTGGCCAATGAGTATGTGAAAAAATCTTCAACATCACTAATCATCAGGGAAATGCAGATCAAAACCATAATGAGTTTTCAGCTCACACCTGTTAGAATGGCTACTATAAAAATATGAAAGTTAACAAGTGTTGGTGAGGTTGTAGAGGAAAAGGAACCCTTGTATACACTATTCTTGGAAGCATGAATTGGTATAGTCATTGTGGAAAACAGAATGGAGCTTCCTCAAAAAATTGAGAATAGAACTACCATATGATCCAGCAATCCCAGTTCTGTGTATATGTCCAATAGAATTGAAATAAGTATGTCAAAGAGGTATCTGCACTCCCATGTTCCTTGCAGCTTTATTCACAATAGGTTGATAAAAATCAACCTAACTGTCCATAATGGGTTAATGGATCAAGAAAATGTAGTATATATAGACAATGGAATACTATTCAACCATTAAAAAGAAGGAAATCATGTCATTTGTGACAACATGGATGACCCTGGAGGTCATTATGCTAAGTGAAATAAGGTACAGAAGGACAAATAGTGCATAATATCACTTACGTGTGGAATCTAAAAAGTCAAACCCATAAAAATAGAGAGTAGAATGGTGGTTACCAGAGGCGAAGGTGAGGGGTGGGGCAGGAAAGAGGAGGATAGGGGTAAAAGGATTCAAAATGTCATAAAATTCAACAATCAGTCATTTCAAGCTGGTGCAAGCCAGCTCCAGCACATCCCTGGAACTCTAACCCACAAATACTTCCTATTTAAACTGAGCTAATTTTAGAAATGATGCAATCATGTAGGAACTACAACTGATGTAACTGGCCATTTGAGTTGTAATATAAATTAGTAAAAACTTTTCACTTTGTCTTTCTTTTATCAATTTCTCAGTAGGAAAAAAAGAAATAGAATTTAAGTATTCTTAGATATTTTAAAGATTGATGTCGTAATTAGTTTTATACCTTTTTTTTTCCTGGAGTGAAATGGAAATAGGAAAGAAGAGAGAGCTGTTACAGGCAACTTTCTGATTGGGTATAAAAATGGTAGAATAAGCCTATAATTACTTTTTCTGGAGAAATATGAAATAAAAAATTTAAACCTGCTAAAAGCTGATGAAATCAAGTCTGTGTGGTGGTTGAGAATATTCTTGAATGAAAGCTAAAACTTTCTTCCAGTTCTTTTTTGATGTTTGATTTTAAGAGTAGATTATATTTTATTTTCTTATAAAGTTCTGAGATTACCTTTTCTCTTCACTGTTTTCATGTCTTATTAATGTGCCTTGACCTAGCAGCCTAGCACTATTCTTACCTTTTGCTTTTGTTATGTGTGTTATACAAGAGAGGGTTTTTCATAGTATAATGAGCACAGATTCCAAAATGGAGGCCAATTACCAATGAAATACATTCCTTTAACTCAGGTGTACTCTGGACTTTGTAATGTCATTGACCTTGGATTTCAGGGGATTTAAGTCATTTTGAGTCTGCTCATCTGCGCTGATTTTTTAATGTTAGAAATGAAACATTTTCTGAAGTGACATATGAACAAATACGCTTTAAAAATTCTGTGGGGAGCCTCCTATATTTGTTCTCCTGCATTAGTATTTTTATTTTGAGCAGATATATACTATATTTTCCTCCAAAGTTAAAGTTTAAAGTTATAGTATAACATCTGCAAATTTATTTGCTTAGCTTACTTTTTAATCTGTCTCTTCATATTCTTTCTTTGTCTTGGTCCTCTCCTTTTTGTCCCTTGGCTGTTATGACGCTAGCAGATTGTGAACACTCTGAATGTAAGTAAGCTTGTCTTCTTATTCATCTTTGACACACTGCATGGGAAACTGCTTGGCATAAAGTGGCTTTTAATAAATGTTTATTGAAATCCATTTTTAACTTTTCTGGTAATTCGTCTGCTCATGAGTCAGTATCTCTTGGGTTTTAGACATTTTATCCCCAAATATTTTGGATAGGAAATGAGACGCAGAATAAAGAGCATTTATGGCAGAAGTGAGAAATGGCAGATTTTGATGTCTGATAGTTTGTTGATGGAAAGTGTAAGAACAACAACGATGGGATTTAAACCTAGTTGTTGAAAAAACAGAGTTCAGCACTAGGTTGACAAACTGTCCTGGTTTGCTTGGACTGAAGAGGTTCCCGGGATGTGGCACTTTCAGTGGTGAAACCAAGAAAGTCCTGGACAAACCAGATGAGCTGGTCATCCCGGTACTGAACTTATATAATAGGAAGGAAAGATACTCTACACTAGTGGTTCTCAGCCTTACATATACCTTGGAATCACCCAGCGAGACCTGAAAACCAGTGACATACCCTGGAAAATCTGACTTAGTCAGGATGCTGCCTAGGCAACTGGATTTTAAGAGCTTCCCAGGTGATCCTAATGTGTAGCCAGGGTTGAGAGCCATTGATGTTAGGCAGTGCTCAGTGTAGGACAAAGTTGTTCTCATGGCTGTGACATGGTGCAAGTTGTCCTGACTTAGCAAGCTAGGTCTTATGACAAAGTTTGGTTTGGGTTTGAAGATTGGTGAGAATGATAACTTGAACTATGTTAAAGCTTGCTTTTACTTTTGGTGTTGTTTCCTACCAAACTGACAAACAAGCAGTCAAAAGCTATACTCCAGGACAGGACACAGGTAAGTGGACATAGTACACTGACTCCTCACATGCTCCTCTTGGGAGGCATCTTGAGGTGGTCCATGTGGCACTGCTGGGTTGGGAGATTCTCCTGATCAGAAAAGCTCAGAGCTGTTGGTACCATGAGGATAGATGAGCAGATACCTCAACACTAAAAGCTCATCTACCACATAAGAATATTATTGCTAACCCCTGGTAACACACTTCTGACTTCTTTTTCTTACTGAATCATTGCCTTTACCAGGCTTGACCATGGCCATAGTTGGAACAGCAGAAAAATACAGCTGTGGATTCTATTTGAATCTTTTTCTTACAATACGCACCAATATCATTAATCCTGACAAAGACTCTGTGGAAGATGAGTTGTTATTGAGGGTATTTCTGTTTTACATCTTTAGAAATGGAAGTGTGTCAAGGTTAAATTTGTCAAACCCAGCCAGTGCAGATGAGGTTAGAATCTGCTTTCCCTGATGCACTGGGAAATTGTATCTAACTCTTTCTTCATAAAAGCTTTTTATAGAGTTAGCCACTCTGTACTGTGTTTGTAAAGGGGCCAATCCCTTCCTAATGAGAGATGCCTGGAGATAACAAACTCATTATCCATAGGCTACCAGAGAGTCATTATGTGGAAATGACTTTTACTCACTTTTGATCTGGGTGGTACAGGGATATATAAATCTAGTAATAAAAGGCCTTAGCTCTTATGGATAAACCCTGAGGTGTTCAGTTCCCTAAAGGCTTTCCCTTTTAAATTAAATTAGAATTATCCCTTTATCATTTAGACAGCAACACTGCTTTCTGGTCAAGCTCTGTGAATTCTTCTGGAGGTGTGGGGCATAAAAGCCTGTCCCAACTCTGCCCTTTTTCAATTCGGTGAAGAAAAACAGAACAGCTAAAAGTTGAAAGGAGGTAGTCGTGCTTTGCAACATTTTCAATTGAACTGCTTTGAGGTTCTCTTTGGGAAGAATGACAGGGAAGAAGGGACACGATCATCTCTGTGCAATTTGCCTTCTCTCCAGAGGTCCATCTTCCACCCAATGTGGCTTTACTGCTTTGGAATAATCAAGTAGGACTGTTACTAATATGTCCGTGTGGATGCTGTTTTAGCGTAAACACAATCATCTTGGATTCAATTCATGATTAAATTTTGAACCTGACAGTTTTTTACTGTCAATATTTTATGTCCTTTTAAGGACCTACTCCTTTTAATCTGTCATTTATTTTTGTTCAAATTGGATACACAGATTTCACAAGTTGTAGAATTTAATTGAAAATCAACCTGAACTTTGACTCTCCAGGGTTGGCCACCTTTCCCTAGAATCTATTCAATCTATTTAATCTATTCAAACAGTAGTTGTTTATTATTATTATTATTATTATTATTATTATTATTATTTGAAAGTAGTCTCAGGGCAAGTTTCTCTTTCTCAGCATTCTTCCCTTTAACAATGGGACCCTGTCAGCATTTTTATCCTGCTTCCTCCTTATCTTTCTCATAGAAATTTAAATTCCATAATAGCACTGACCTTCTGCTTTGTCAATGCTTTTAAGAAAGAACAGAAAAGCAAGACACAACTCGATACAGACTTCCAACCTCTTGGCTTTCTACCAGCAGGATTTGCTGGTTTGTGTAGAAATCATGCATCTTGCTGGAAGCACGTTTTACCCCTCAGTTCCAGAGGACTACCAAAATGCTGCGGCAGAATCCAAAGAAGGGCTGCTACCTACATGGGCCAAGATGATGGAAAGTGCAAAATCATATTTCTATTGTTACAATGGGGGTGCTCTGCAGGGGGTTATGGGGGTGTGGGTNTTTTGTAGAAAACTCCTTAGTAGAGGCCCAAGGTCTCTCTTTCTGCATATCTTTGGCCTTTGCACAAAGAAGCTTAGACTCTGTCTCTGATATGACAAAGGGCAAACTGTCAGAAAAATCCTGGAAAAAGATGTGATGGGCTTTAATTCTTCCAGGGAGGGGTACAGAGTCCCCTCCTCTCTTAAAAGCATCAACTCCCTCCCAACCCCCCAAAAAAAGAGAGGCAGGAGGAGAGTGTTTTTCTTTAGAAACCTTCAAACGTAATGGAGGAATGTATGTCCGAGATAGGAAGAAAAATCTTGTGCAGTGGGAGTGTGACACAGGCTGAAACTGAGGAATGATCATAAATCATATCAGTGTTCCAGCTAGTATGATCCTGCCCTCCTTAGTGGGTGGCTTTTCAGGAGCTCCTCATTAGCTAGGGTCATAGAAAGCACTCACTGTCTGAATAGTGAACTATGTCTTTCTGATGAGATGGTGGGTGGCAGGCAATGTGCTCTGTGACTTCTATATCTGCTGTGTAGGAGAAAGGATGTTTTCTCACATGATGAGAATGTTTACTATATAGTCATAATAAGAATTTCAAAACTTAAGGGACAAGCCTATAGGCTGAAATACAAATGTTCATTCCAATCATGAATCCTAATTATAAAGTGTAGATTCAAAGGAGGATTGACTTATTTGAGGGTCTCATGTGGGTTTAGAATGAATGCCATAATGAGCACATTATGATGACTGGAAGGAAAACTAGAATGTGGCAAGTGGTGCGAAGAAGTTTAGAAACAGATTAAAAGGACCTTGGCTTTGCTGATCCTTTCACACAGCCTTTGGGTGTTAGGCAAATGAGAAGTGGATATTTTACATATGTGATTAGTGACGTGAAGCGTTTGCTAAGATTTTTTAAAAATAAGGATTATTATTTGTTGAACACTTATTATTTATAAAGAATTATAATAATATTTAAGCATGATCTCTGCCATCGAGAAACTTACAGACCAGTACGACAGATGGATTATACCTCCATACAAGTGTAATTAAACTCAGGAGGCACAAAGCAGCAGCAGATGAGTGCAGTCTGAGTGTTATGGCTGTTCAGGGGAGAGATAATTCATTTCTGGCTGGGTTGATGATGGAAATTTCATAAAGAAGTGGGCATTTGGCAAATAGCCAAGAACTAAGCAAAAAGAACAGAGCTGGAGGCATCACTCTTCCCAACTTCAAACTATATTACAAGGCTACAGTAACCAAAACAGAATGGTACTGGTTCAAAAACAGACACATAGACTGATGGAACAAATTAGAGAACTCAGAAATAAGACTGTATACCTACAACCATTTGATCTTCAACAATCTGACAAAAACAAGCAATGCAGAAAGGATTCTCTATTCAATAAATGGTGCTGGGAGAACTGGCTAGCCATATGCAGAAAACTGAAACTGGACCCTTTCATTACACCTTATACAAAAGTTAACTCAAGATGGATTCAAGACTTAAATGTAAAATCCTAAACTATAAAAATCATAGAAGAAAATCTAGGCACTACCATTCAGGACATAAGCATGGGCAAAGATTTCATGACAAAAATGCCAAAAACTATTGCAACAAAAGCAAGAATTGACACATGGGATCTAATTAAACTAAAGAGCTTCTGTGCAACAAAGAAACTATCATCAGAGTGAACAGGGAACCTACAGAATGGGAGAAAATTTTTGCAATCTATTCATCTGACAGAGGTCTAATATCCAGAGTCTATAAGAAACTTAAACAAATTTAAAAGAAAAAAACCAAACAACCCCACTAAAAAGTAGGTAAAGGACGTGAACAGACACTTCTCAAAAGAAGATATTCATACAGCCAACAAACATATGAAAAAAAACTCAACATCACTGATCATTAGAAAAATGCAAATCAAAAGCACAATGAGATACCATCTGATGCCAGTGAAAATGACGATTATTAAAAAGTTCAGAAACAACAGATGCTGATAAGGTTGCAGAGAATAAGGGACACTTTTAGACTGTTGGTGGAAGTGTAAATTAGTTCAAGCATTGTGGAAGACAGCATGGCAATTCCTCAAAGATCTAGAGGCAGAAACACCATTTGACCAAGCAATCCCATTACTGGGTATATACTCAAAGGAATATAAATCATTCCATTATAAAGACACATGCATGCATTTGTTCACTGCAGCACTATTCACAAATAGCAAAGACAGGAAATTAACCCAAATGCTTATCAATGATAGACTGGATAAAGAAAATGTGGTACATATATACCATGGAATACCATGCAGCCATAAAAAGGAATGAAATCATGTCCTTTTCAGGGACATGGTTGGAGCTGGAAACCATTATCCTCAGCAAACTAATGCAGGAACAAAAAATCAAACACTGCATGTTCTCACTTATAAGTAGGAGCTGAAAAATGAGAACAAATGGACACATGATGGAGAATAATACGCAATGAGGCCTGCTGCGGGTGCATAGGGGGAAGGAGAACACTAGGAAGAATAGCTCATGGATGCTGGGCTTAATACCCAGGTGATGGGTTCATCTGTGCAACAAACTACCATGGCACATGGTTTACCTATGTAACAAACCTGCACATCCCGCACCTGTACCCTGAAACTTAAAAGTTGAGGAAAAAAAATAAAGAAACAGAAGGGGGCATTTGAACTAGGCCTTGAAAGGGCATGTAGGTCTAAATAGATGGAGATGGAAGGAAATCAGTCTAGACAAAGGCAACAGCATTATCAGGAAAGTACAAGATGAGGAAAAATGAGCAGTATGTTTGGGAACTGGCTAGTAGATAAAGTCAATTAGAGTTTAGTGTTTATAGAAGGGAGATGTAGAAGATGAGATGGGTGAGACTGTGGGAAAGTTTGACTTCAATGTGTAAGAATTTGTTCTTAAGTGTCGTCGTTCAGGTTTCTAAGTGGTATGGATTCTGACAAAAATGGCCCTTTGAAAATCAAATCCCTATCTGCTCTTGGTACTGAGGCTGACTTAGTTGTAAGGGGACTCAAAAGTCATGTGTAAAGAATTTTGGAGTAGTAACCGATTTGCTCTTAAAAAGTACATTAGGTGGGGGTCGGAGCAAGACGGCCAAATAGGAACAGCTCCAGTCTCCAGCTCCCAGCGCGAGCCACACAGAAGACAGGTGATTTCTGCATTTTCAACTGAGGTACTGGGTACCTCTCACTAGGGAATACCTCCAC
>NW_016814053.1:848715-863099 GCF_001698545.2 Rhinopithecus bieti | reverse complement strand
CCTCCAATTAAAAGACACAGACTGGCAAACTGGATAAAGAGTCAAGACCCATCAGTCTGCTGTATTCAGGAGACCCATCTCACATGCAGAGACATACATAGGCTCAAAATAAAGGGATGGAGGAAGATCTACCAAGCAAATGGAGAACAAAAAAAAGCAGGGGTTGCAATCCTAGTCTCTGATAAAACAGACTTTAAACCATCAAAGATCAAAAGAGACAAATAAGGCCATTACATAATGGTAAAGAGATCAATTCAACAGGAAGAGCTAACTCTCCTAAATATATATGCACCCAATACAGGAGCACCCAAATTCATAAAGCATTGGGAGTTATACCTGATGTAAATGATGAGTTGATGGGTGGTGACGAGTTGATGGGTGCTGATGAGTTGATGGGTTCAGCACACCAACATGGCACAAGTATACATACATAACAAACCTGCACGTTATGCACATGTACCCTAGAACTTAAAGTATAATAATAATAAAATAAAATAAGAAAAAAAAGTACATTAGGTTTGATTAAATGTTTAACCCAGAGACAATGTCCTTATTCACAGCATTTTACATACTTTCTGAAGGGCTACGTGGAAACATTTCAAAATATTGTGTAAGTCCAGTGACTATCACTGGTTTTGTATGCTGGTGGGGTGGGGGGGGGTCACATGTGATGAGATGAGCATTGCATTAGGAAATGCCTCCTTTAAATATCTAAGAGCTCTATTTCAGAGTGGTCCAGCTGATGGTGAGACTCAGAGCAATGATCTATAGCTCAAAATCTAGGATAATGAATACGGAAGCAGAACACAAGCCTATTAGTCTCTAAATAATTGAATAAAATAAAATTTTGAAAAATGTTTCCTATAATGTTAAATCCCTTTTTAAAAAACAATTGTTTAACTGTCGTTCTGAAATTGGGCATGCAGAAGTAGAAAAGTCTCATTGGTTCTTCTTGTGTTAAAAATGATATTAATGACAAAATATCCTTGTGTGGGAAGGATACTACATTAGAGGATACCATACCTCATTTTCTTCTAAAAAGACTGAAAGGATAGTGTCATGGACTGTCTGTTTTATTTACCCATCCATCAGATAATAATCACTGGCATAATTTCAGGATTTCTCTAACTCCTTCAGAATATGTTGACACATTAACTTGTTTGTTTACTGCATTTCTTCTAATTTCCACCCAGATTCTTTTTGCTGATGTATTAAGTGCTAGCACATACCTCCTATTCATGCTACAAAATGCACATTCAAAGTACTTTTTGACCAGTCAGAAGAAATGAACATTTATTGCATACCAGACAGTCCAGTGAGCATCCTATACATTATCTCATTTAATTTCCTCCACAAAACCATAAGGAAGATATTTTTAGACATCTTTTTTCTGGATGAAGAAACTGAGGTTCAACCTGTGGAATTGACTTGCCCAGGAAAATCTGCAGTAAGTAAGGACACCAGGATTTAAATCCAGACAGGTCTGAGATCCAGCTTCTTTTCTCTGCCATACTGTCTTTTGAGGTTTTGAAATGCATGAAAACTATCTATATAGTTTCTGACCACAGACAATCTTCTAAGAACCTTAGAAATGAGTTAACAGGTTGGCCTTTGGTTCACAAACTCGATGATTCAATTTTATTCCATCTCTATTTCTCTATTATTTGTAACTTGTTGGCCTGCCCATGGATATTTTTCTCCTCAGTGGTTCTGAATGTAGGAAAATAGGGAATAATAAAGATCACCACAGGCCAGGAGTAGACTTGTATGTGTACAGTTGTCCAGGCTACAAGTTCCTTAGCAACAGGAGGATGTTTTAGGAAAATCTCCTGACCCCAGTGCCAATTCTTTTTTCACTTGGGATTTCCTCAAAAAGGAGGCATCTTTTGATGACAATCACCTCATGATATTCAGTTTCCATCCCTGCTGTGGGTATTATGTTTGCTTGGCTTCAGCTACAGACAGACTCCTTACATGTAGCTGTAACTATGCATGTGTCAGTGCTGATTTTATGGTGAGTCAGACATTGACAGATGGAAGCAGGATAATGGAAAAGGGAGAATGGTGGTGAGGTTACTTCCCAGACTCTCATCTTCCTATCATAACCAGATCTTCAGATTTTTTCATATGTACTGTCTTCACTTCCTGATTCAATTGGCCCCACCACTTCATTGAAACTGCTCTTACAAAGTTGTCTTGTTTCTAAGTCCATGGACAATTCTTATCTTACTTGACTTTTTATGAAATTTCCATACATATGCCACTCACTCCTTCTTATTTGAAAAAACTCTATTGTTGGCTTCCCTGTATATTTTTGTCTTGAGATTTCCTGGCGACTTCCCTGCCATTATGGGGCCTTTATTACTCTGTTCTCATGCTGCTATAAAGAGCTGATTGAGACTGGGTAATTTATAAAGGAAAGAGGTTTAATTGACTTACAGTTCTGCATGGCTGGGGAGGACTCAGAAAACTTAATCATGGCAGAAGGGGAAGCAAACATGTCCTTCTTCACATGATGGCAGGAAGGAGAAGTACTAAGCAAAAAGGGAAGAGCCCCTTGCAAAACCATCAGCTCTCATGAGACCTCACTCACTATCATGAGAACAGCAGCATGGGGGTAACTGCCTCATGATTCAATTACCTCCCACCTGGTCCCTCCCATGACATGTGGGGATAATGAAAACTACAATTCAATATGATATTTAGGTGGAGACACAGCCAAACCATGTCACTATACCCCTGGCCCTCCCAAATCTCATGTCCTCACATTTCAAAACACAATCATGACTTCCCAACAGTGCCCCAAAGTGTTAACTCATTCCAGCATTAACCCAAATGTCCAAGTCCAAAGTCTCATCTTAGACAAGGCAAGTCCCTTCTGCCTATTAGCCTTTGTATTAGTCTGTTCTCATGCTGCTATAAGGACACCCCCAAGACTGGGTAATTTGTAAAGGAAAAAAAATTAATTGACTCACAGTTTGGCATGGCTGGGGAGGCCTCAGGAAACTTAGTAATGGCAGAAGAAGAAGCAAACATGTCCTTCTTCATATGGTAGCAGGGAGAAGAAGAATGAGTAAACGGGAAAAGCTCCTTATAAAACTCTCAGAGCTCATGAGAACTTACTCACTATTACAAGAACAGTATGGAGGTAACCGCCCCCATGATCCAATTACCTCCTACCTGGTTCCTCTCACAACATGTGGGGATTATGGCAACTACAATTCAAGATAAGATTTGGGTGGGGACACAGCCAAACCATGTCGTTCTCCCCTTGGCCCCTCCCAGATCTCATGTCCTCACATTTCATAACACAATCATGTCTTTCCAACAGTCTCACAAAGTTTTATCTCATTCCAGCATTAACCCAAAAGTCCAAATCCAAAGACTCATCTGAGACAAGGCAAGTCTCTTCCACCTATCAGCCTATAAAATCAAAAGCAAGTTAGTTACTTCTTAGATACAATGGGGGTATAGACATTGGGTAAATACATCCTTTCCAAATTGGAGAAATTGGCAAAAACAAATGGGCTACAGCTCCCATGCAAGTTGGAAATCCAATAGAATGGTCATTAAACCTTAAAGTTCCAAAATGATCTCCTTTGACTCCATGTCTCACATCCAGGCTGAGGTAGTCTCAGATGCAGATGAGGAACTTGTTGGGAACTGGAGGAAAGGACACTCTTGCTATGCAAAGAGATTGGAAGCATTTTGCCCCTGTCCTAGAGATCTGTGGAACTTTGAACTTGAGAGTGAACTTGTATCACGCTGATGCAACACGTGAGCTACTATGGCCTTGGGAAGCTCTCTCCCTATGGCTTTGCCTGGTACAGCCCCCCTCCCAGCTGCCTTCATGAGCTGGTGTTGAGTGTCTGTGGCTTTTCCAGGCGTATGGTGCAAGCTGTAGGTGAATCTCCCATTCTGGGGTCTGGAGGACTGTGACCCTCTTCTCACAGCTCCAAAGGCAGTGCCCCAGTGGGGACTCTGTTTTGGGACTCTGACCCACATTTCCCTTTCACGTTGCCCTAGCAGAGGTTCTCCATGAGGGTTCTGCCACTGCAGCACATCCCTGCCAGGACATTGAGGTGTTTCTATACATTGTCTGATATCTAGGCAGAGGTTTCCAAACCTCAGTTCTCGACTTCTGTGCACCCACAGGCTCAGCACCATATGGCAGCTGCCAAGGCCTCGGGCTTGCACCCTCTGAAGCCACAGCCCATGCAATACCTTGGCCCCTTTTAGCCATGGCTGGGATGGCTGTGATGCAGGGCACCATGTTTCTAGGCTGCACACAGCAGAGGGGTCCTGGGCCCAGTCCAAGAAACCAGGTTTTCCTCCTAGACCTCCAGGCCTGTGATGACAGAGGCTGCTGTGAAGGTCTCCGATATGCCCTGAAAACATTTTCCCCATTGTCTTGATGATAAACATTCAGCTCCTTGTTACTTATGCAAATTTCTGAGCAGACTTGAATTTTTCGCCAGCAAATGGGTTTTTCTTTTCTATGGCATTGTCAGGCTGCAAATTTTCCAAACTTTTATGTGTGTCTCCTCTTGAATGCTTTTGCCACTTAGAAATTCCTCCTCCAGATACCCTAAATAATCTCTCAAGTTCAAAGTTCCACAGATCTCTAGGGCAGGGGCAAATTGCTTCCAGTATCTTTGCATAGCAAGAGTGACCTTCACTCCAGTTCCCAACAAGTTCCTCATCTCCATCTGAGACTACCTCAGCCTGGACTTTATTGTGCAAATCACTATCAGCATTTTGGTGAAAGCCATGCAACAAGTCTCTAAGAAGTTCCAAACTTTCCCACATTTTCCTATCTTCTTCTGAACCCTCCAAACTGTTCCAATCTCTGCCTGTTACCCAGTTCCAAAGTTGCTTCCACATTTTTGGGCATCTTAATAGCAGTACTCCACTCTATCATAACAATTTGCTGTATTAGTCCATTCTCATGCTACTATAAGGACATATCTGAAATTGGGTAATTTATAAAGGAAAGAGGTTTAATTGACTCACAGTTCAGCATAGCTGTCATAGCCTCAGGAAACTTACAATAAATCATGACAGAAGGGGAGGCAAACACACACTTCTTCACCTGGTATAAGGGAGAAGAAGAATGAGTAAAAGGGGAAAAACCCTTTATAAAACTGTCAGATCTCATGAGAACTCACTATCACAAGAATAGCATGGAGGTAACCACACCCAAAATTCAATTATCTACCCCTGGGTCCCTCCCATGACATGTGGGGGTTATGGCAACTGCAATTCAAGATGAGATTTGGGTGAGGACACAACCAAGCCATATCAGCCTGTAACATCAAAAGCAAGTGAGTTACTTCCTAGATACAATGGGGGTACAGGCATTGGGTAAATATACCCATTCCAAATGGGAGAAATGGGCTAAAACAAAAGGGCTATAGGCCCCATGCAAGTCCAAAATCCAGCAGGGCAGTCAAATCTTAAAGCTCTAAAATGATTTCCTTTGACTCCATGTCTCATATCCAGGTCATGCTGATGTAAGAGTTGGGCTCTAAAGGCCTTGTGAAGCTCTGCCCCTCTGGCATTGTAGGAGATAGCCCCCCATCCTGGCTGCCTTCAAGTGTTGGCAATGAGTGTCTGTGGCTTTTCCAGGTGCATGGTGCAAGCTGTTGGTGGGTCTACCATTCTAGAGTCTGGAGGAAGATGGCCCTCTTTTTGCAGTTGCACTAGGCAGTGCCCTTGTGGGGCCTCTGACCCCACATTTGTCTTCACTGTCTTACCAGAGGTTCTCCATGAGGGCTCCACCCCTGCAGCAAACTTCTGCCTGGACCTCCAGGCATTTTCATACTTCCCCTGAAATCTAGGTGGAGGTTCCCAAACCTCAATTCTTGACTTCTATGCACCTGCAGGCCCCAAACCCTGTGTAAGCCACCAAGGCTTGAGGCTTGCACCTTCTGAGGCAATGGCCTGAGCCATACATTGGCCCCTTTTAGCCATGGCTGGAACACAGGGTACCAAGTCCTGAGACTGCACAAAGCAGCAAGGCCCTGGACCCAGCCCATGAAACCATTTTTTTTTCTAGGCATCTGGGCCTGTGATGGGAGGAGCTGCTGCGAAGACTTCTGACATGCCCTGGAGATATTTATCCCCATTGTCTTGCCAATTAACATTTGGCTTCCCCTTACTTAGGCAAGTTTCTGCAGCCAGCTTGAATTTCTCCTCAGAAAATGTGTTTTACTTTTCTAGGCATTGTCAGGCTGCAAATTTTCCAAAATTGTATACTCTGCTTTCCTTTTAAACATAAGTTTCAATTCCAAAACATATCTTTGTGAATACACAAAACTGAATGCTTTCAACAGCACCCAAGTCATATATTGAACACTTTGCCATTTACAAATTTCTTCTGCTAGATACCCTAAAGTTCCACAGATCTTTAGAGCAGGGGCAAAATGCCACCAGTCTCTTTGCTAAAACATAGCAAGAATAACCTTTATTCCAGTTCCCAACAAGTTCCTCATCTCCATCTGAGTCTAACTCAGTCTGGACTTCATTGTCCATATAACTATCAGCATTTTGGTCAAAGCCACTGAACAAGTCTCTAGGAAGTTCCTAACTTCCCCACATCTTTCTATCTTGTTCTGAGCCTTCCAAACTGTTACAACCTCTGCCTGTTACGCAGTTTAAAAGCTGCTTCCACATTTTCGAGTATCTCTAAAGCAGCATCCCACTACATGGTACCAACTTACTATGTTAGTCCATTCTCATGCTGCTTTGAAGAACTGCTCAAGGTTGGGTAATTTATAAAGGAAAAAGGTTTAATTGACTCATAGTTCTGCATAGCTGAAGAGGCCTAAGGAAACTTACAATTATGGTGGAAGGGGAAGCAAACATGTCCTTCTTCACATGATGGCAGGAAGAAGTAGTGCCGAGCAAAGAGGGGAAAGTCTCTTATATAAAACCATCAGATCTCGTGAGAACTCACTATCATGAGAACAGCAGCATGGAGATAACTGCACCCATGATTCAATTACCTCCCACCTGGCCCCTCCCATGACACGTGGGGATTATGGCAACTACAGTTCAAGATGATATTTAGGTGGAGACACAGTCAAACCATATCAGGGTCTTTCTTCACTAGTCAGTCTTTACATGATGGAAAGAAACTCTCAGGACTCAGCCCCATGCCCTCTCTTTTCTCTTGAAATTTGGACCTTAGGTGATTTAATCCATTTATGTGGCTTCAGTTAACTGATTTCTGCCAATGAGAACATGAAAATTGTAGCTCCGACTTCTCTTCTCAGTTCCAGGGCCACGTCTCTGTCTAAATGACATTCCCTCTTGGATGTATTGGAGATATCTCAAAATGAACATGTTCAAAATGGAACTCTTATTCTTCTCGCTCCTCTATTATATCTCCAGTTCATTAAATGGCCCCACCATTTAACTGATGGCTGATGTCAGAAACCTAGTGACATTCTTGACAAGTCCTTTTCTCTCACTACTAACATCCTACTGAGTCATTGGTGTAGAGTCCACATCCTATTGAGTCTATCTCCCAGATATCTTGAACCACCAGCATCTTTCCCCTGGGCTGCTGCTGTAGGCTTGTAACTGGGCTCTAAACATTTACTCTGTATAACCTCAAATACATTTTCCATTCAGCAGCTAGATTTATCCTCTTAATATGCAATCTGATCATGTCAAACCTCCCTCTAACATTCTCCTCCAGCTGCCCTTTGCTCTTTTGATAAAAGCTCAAATCCTTGATGAACTCTGATTCCTGCCTACCTCTTTAGTCTCATTTTTTGCTACTCTCCTCTTTATCTATCATGCTGTCAGTTCATGGGCTTTCTATCAGTCCCTCATCCTCATCAGGTTGCTCTCCACTCAGAGACTACCCAGACCACTTATTTCCCTGTTCCCACCCCTCTCCCAGCCTCCAAGGTTGATAAATCTTTACCCATCCTTCCAATCTCAGATTAAGTGTCCCTTCCTTCATGAATATCCTCTTGATCTCTTTCTCTGTTCCTGGTAGGCCCATACTAGTATATGTTGCAGCACTTTGTATATTTCCTTTATCACACTTTATTATAAGCATTCACATAACTGTTTGCTTAATATCTTTGTTTTTGCCAAGATGACAAATTCCAACCTCTGTAAGAGCAAAGATGTATTAATTCTTTTCGCTGATGTATCCTTAGTGACTTACAGAGTGTCTGAAACAGAGTAGGTGCTTCTTATGTATTAATCGAATGAATGAATGAATATTCTTGGGGTGCCTATACAGCTGTAATGTCTAATACAGTAGCCACTAGCTATGAATGGCTATTGATCACTTGAAAAGTGACTAGTCCAAACTGAGATGTGCTATAAGTATAAAATATATGCTAAAGTTCAAAGACTTAGAAAAAAAGGTAAAATATCTCATTAATAAATTTTTCTATTTACTACATGTTGAAATTATAATAAGTTGGATATATTGGGTTAAATAAAATATAATATTAAAATTGACTTAACCTGTTTTTTTATTTTAATGTGGCTTCCAGAAAATTTAAATTTCTTATATGGCTTGCATTATATTTCTATTGGACAGTACTATCAATAAGTATCACTTTGAACTGAAATTAAACATCAAAGCTTTTAAGCTCCCTTATATTAAATTAAAACCTTTATTTAGAAACTTTTGCATTGTTCATACTGGAATCTCATCCTTTTTCCTTCCAATATGTGTAGTTACTAGGCTATTAGGGTCATCAATCTCCTCATCCTGCACCTCCCTGCTCAGCTGCTAATTTCTCTGGGGTCAGAAAGGTGCTTGAGGAAGATCTGTAATTGGCAGTCTCCTTAACACTGACTGTGGGGAAAATTTGCCCTTGTTGCAGTGATAGTGCCTACTTGTCAAGGGATCTCTGTACGCACAAGTCTAAAAGCTATGTAATTGGTATGTAAGTGAGATATAAGACTTGGAGGTTTGTCCTTGAAACATTTCTTCCTTCCAGTGTGACTACATTCTTGTCCAACAAGCCTTGCAGGAATGGTTTTGGCATTTGATAATAAGCACTGTCCTCACCCACCCCATTACTTAGATTTAAAAAAAGATAGTTATTTGGGATATCTATTTCTTTTCTCTACTTTACCCTAAAAATATGAAATCTCTATGGGACACTTCAAATTTATTCAACAGATCCTATTGTTTTTGCCTTTGCTGCATCTGTACTAGTGATCTATTTTGAACATATTTGACGTATTTTTTTCTTAATGAAACAGTCCTGAGAATTGACTTAATTTAAGAACATTCCAGAGAAAAAGCCCAATTTTACAGTTATTTGTTACCTCCATGTTGTTATCTTATATGTTTGGACACTGTGGATGCTGTATACCATTCACAAAATTAAGAAAGAAATACTTTGGCTTCTGTTTTCAAGGAGTTTGTACTCAGATTCATTATACTATCAGTTTTTGATATTGCATACAATCCTGGACTGACTTTGCCTGGCAGGGTAGGCATTACATGAAAGAAATAAATCAGACTCTGAGTGTCATCATGCTTTTTGTTTGTGTCCAGCAATTTCTGATTAGGCTTATCAATGATAGCATTTTCACTCTGTATTCAGAAAAAGTCATCCTCATTCTCTATTAATTGCTCTCTTTTACAAGCGCTGCTTTTTTATTCTTCAGGACATGAAAATCCAAGAAATAATCAAGTTGTCTCCTTTCTGTGACTGTTGCAAGCATGAGGTCATCAGGAAGGACCATGGCCATTGTGACTTCTGAGTCCTTAATGATACAAAAGAGACTTGTTTTTACAGATCTCACTGGACTCTACTAGTATACACATGAGAATCCATTTGAATGGTTTTTAACTTTGCAGGTACTGTTCTGGCTGGATGGGCTGTTTCCCTGAGGAATCTTACTGTCCATGTTTTCTGAGTGGTGCCCAGGTGAGGCATGGCCAGTGCTTTAGGTTTACTGGCTTTTCTTGTTGAGTCCCTGGCTCACTACCCATCCAGGTTGTCACAGTGGGAAGAAAAAACTGAAGGGGGATCTTGCAAGCCCACTGGTCACTGAAGGTTAAAGAAAATAAATGCCACTTGGGTATTTAGATAAGTTAAAATCAATGACACCTGTCAGGGTTCACTAGGCCATTGTGTTCCATGTGCCTGGGTAGATAGGGAACCCTATAGCAGCTTTTTGTGGGTTGAGGTGTTGGTGGATAAGTAGAACCTAGTTCTTGAGGGGATAAGAATGATCTCACAGAAAAGTTTCCTTCAATAAAAGTAAAATTTTCTGGCATGCTACAAACTTCTAAAATGACTACTTCAAAGACACAGTATTCTAAGTTATACACACATGCACATACACATACACATGTCTATATACATTTTAAAGTTTTGAAGCTTATATCGGCTTTGAAGATCTATGTAGTGTTAAGTGAGTTTGGGGAGAATGTCTCTACTACCATCTAGATAGCATTAGTGATGTAGAATCAATTCTATAAAACATATAGGGAAATGTATGTAATGAATTATTAAAAGTATAGTTATAGAAAAATCAATACAGGTGTACTTAACAAGTGAATGAGGAGATTTTACCTGTCCTAATGTGCTCCCTGAATATTTTTATTATTGTAATAAAGAATGTATCAAGGGTTTCTAGTTGCAGAACTTTTACTTGTATATATATATATCCATGTAGCCACCCTCAGAAGAAAGTGAGAGAGCAGGTATGACAAAGAATAACTCGAGCAAGAAGATGAACCTACTGATTTGTGGGCTAGTTGACTGGACCTTAGGCCATCTTTTCACCCATTTTGCCTTACATGTAGAAAATATTTACTTTTAAAATTGTGTATTTTAATTGTGCTTTTCTCTTTCTGATGCTTTACTTAAAATGAATAAAGCATGTATGTTTCTGGAAGTATTTTTTTCTTCTTGAAAAGCAATTTTCTAATACTCCAAACAAAGCAGGAATTATGATTTCAAGTAGGTGAAAATGGAATAAACACTGTCAAAAATATCAATCACAAAGTTGACAAAAATAAACAATGGGGAAAGGACTCCTATTCAATAAATAGTGCTGGGATAACTGGCTAGCCATTTGCAGAAGAATGAAACTAGACCCTTACCTTTCACAACATACAAAAATTAACTCAAGATGGGCTAAAAATTTAAGTATAAGATCTCAAACTATAAACTTCCTTGAAGAAAACATATGAAATACCATTCTGGACAGGAGTCTTGGCAAAGAATTCATGACTAAGTCCTTGAAAGCAATTGCAACAAAACAAAATTGACAAGTGGGAGACAATTAAACTAAAAAGTTTTTGCACAGCAAAAGAAACAATCAACAGAGTAAACAGACAACCCATAGAATAGAGGAAAATATTTGCAAATCGTGCATTTGTCAAAGGCCTGATATCCAGAATCTATAAGGAACTTAAACAACTCAGCAAACAAAAACAACCCTATTAAAAAATCGGCAAAGGACATGAACATACACTTCTCAAAAGAAGACATATAAATGGCCAACAAACATATGAAAAACTGCTCTACCTCATTAATCATTACAAAAATGGAAATCAAAATCCCCAGATACCATCTCCCATCAGTCAGAATGGCTATAATTAAAAAGACCAAAAAAAAAAAAAAAAAAAAAACCCCAAAATGAAACAAACAAACAAACAAAAAACAGATGTTGGTGAGGCTGTGGATAAAAGCAAATAATTATACATTGTTCATGGGACTGTAAAAATTAGTTTAGCCACTGTGGAAAGCAGTTTGGAAACTTCTCAAACAACTAAACTCCCAAAACCTCTTCTGGTCTTAACTGCACAATGGAATGACATTGTAGTGAACATGTGATTTTTGGTTTTCTCATCGCTCTCTCTTCCTCTTGAAACTTCTCTTTTTTCAGGCCAGAATCACATAGTAACTGTGATATACTTTCAAAATCCCTGCCTAGAGTTGGCCTCCTGACCTGGACTTGGCCATTTAGTCCTTCCTGGGATTTTAAAATTTTTAAATTGAGAACTGGTGAGGTGGTCTCTCTCTAGTGGTAGACATCATAGGAAGTCATAACGTGTAGAGGGAGACTAGAGAGAGAGAGAGAGAGAATGAATGAATGAATGGAGGAAGTAGTCAAGCTTAAGTTGTTCTGGTTGGCTATACCTCTGCTTATTTTACTTATCTTACTGGTTGGTTGAATGATTTCCCTGAATTTCATGAGCTGGTCTAGTTAACCAGATTTGATTTTTTTTTTTCTCTTGCAACCAAAAGAGCCCTGAATGATGCACAGGCTTTAAAGCTATTTCAGAAGACAGTAGGGATTTGACAATATAATACATCTTTCAAATTGTCTGTATATGTTAGTGTAAAGGCTTGGTAATTTAACTTTCTTTGGGAATAATTTCTGGTACTCACGCACCTTACTTTAGCATAATGTGTTACAGCATACACTATCTTGTGTATGTTTTGGTATGGCATTTACTATACAGTGCTCACTAGTATAGCTAACTATATATATATATGGAAAATGTCTTTCCATATCTTCACCCCAATTTTATGACTGGCCCTAATAATTTAAATGGGTCCAGACTGGTTTTATCCTTTCTATCAAAATGAGAAAGTTTTATTTTTCTGAAGCTTTCTGTTACAGTTTGATGCAGGCAGGATGAAGAACATTAGCATTCCTGTAGCTGAGTGTAGTGGAGAATAATGCAGAAGTAAAGCCTCAGAGAAGAGAATCCCAGAAGAGGGCATACTTCTGGATCCAAAAACCTCATACTTACCATCTTGGTGACCTGGCATGTAAGACTGATTTCCCTGTCCTGATGGGTATTTCCTAGTTTAGATGAATAAAGACCTACAGTAGGTAACAGAGAATCAATATCTGGTTTGTTTCTTTTTATTTCCTCTGAAAGAAAATGGTCCCAAATTTTAAAAGCTGTTCTTATTTCAAGTGAAGCAACCGTGATCAGTTTGACTGAAATCAAGGTGAGTAATACATAATTTATAACATCTGAAACAATTTTTTAAATGCAACTTCCTGGAGGTGGAAGATAGTTACTCTTTAGAGATAGCACATATTTTATTAGCATTCAGGCCTTTACCAGAAAATGAATATAGACATAATAGTTCTGTCATATATCACCAACACATTAAAACAGTATCAAAGACTTAAAAATATCCTTTATGGTACTAAATTGTTAATGTTTAGTGTTTATTTCCATACTGGTTTTTTATTTACACGGAGAGTTTATTTGAGGAAAATTATTTTTATAAGTGTAAGTTGTAACGCATTCAGACAAAATTTAACCTGGCTAAGAGTATTCATTAAGGGTTCTCCTTAACTGGGATTGCCTGTCCTTGAGAAATAATAGTTAGGCAGGGCTCATCCACTTTAACACTCTATGGATCATGATCTCGGCAAGGGTTCTTTGAATCAGATAATAAAATCTTTGTAGAGATTGACTGAACTGATGTGATCTTTAAACATTTTACTACTTATATTTATAAATGACACAGTATAAGGGTATGTGGTGTTTTTGAAACAAATTTCCAGTTCTTCTTTCATAAAGTGGCAATGAAAATCCATAGCAATATAGTTACAAGTATAATAACAGTATAGTAACTAATAATATAGTTACAATATAGTAATGAGACAATTTCTATTATGTTGTTCAGATCCTTTTCACTGTATCCTCTTTGTGTCCTGGGCCATCTGTCCTGCTGTTCACCTCTGGCTGCAAGTCCTTATTGCTATAGTTCCATAATTTTCTTTTTGTCCTGGGCTGTGCTTAAACACAGATGAATCACTTATTAATTAATTGATTCCTGCAGAATATTTTTACTTCTCACATATAGGCTATCGAATGCACTATTTTACTTGTTAATGAAAATGGCTCACTGAGGTTCAGCAAGTGGTGTCTAATTCTCTCCAGGGTCTTTGTTCCCTTTGTGGAAAATAAAAGTTTTCTATGCTGAGGGACTGAGAGGGACAGTTATACATCTCACTGGTTAGAAGAATCACTTCTTTCCTTGAGTCTGGTCTGGAAATAGATTTGTCCCACTTTGCACAGCACTCAGATTTTTTTTTTAAAGTAAATCCCCAGAAAGACTTCTCCAAACAGCCACACCTTGAAATTATTGTAATGACTTCAAATTCCATATTAGGTGGGCTTTAAAAATTATTGTTATTTTGTTTGCTTCTTGTGGAAAAAAGCAGGATCCCGCATATTTAAAATTTAGAGTGTGATGGCATTTGTTTTATGCTGGTGTTTTCATCTATACAAGGTTAAACATTTTTAAAACACATTATGAGTCAGTTATACTTTTTGGTGGACTTTTGCTTTATTTAGCCATACTTTTTTTTTTTTTTTTTTTTTTTTTTTTTTTTTTTTTTTTTTTTTT
>NW_016814053.1:805495-848224 GCF_001698545.2 Rhinopithecus bieti | reverse complement strand
TTTTTTTTTTTTTTTTTTTTTTTTTTTTTTTTTTTTTTTTTTTTTTTTTTGGTGGGGGCTCCTCGGCAAGTCCAGAAGCCTTGACTGAAGTGAGGCCATGATGGAGACAGTCAAGGTTTCCTAGCACATACCAGAAATGGCAGTGACTGCAGTGCAGGTTTAGCTATTTCAGGTGGTGACTGCAGGCATCTGCAGCACTCTGATTCATAATGTGTGCACACCGTGATGTGCAATAAATGATTCTTTCTGACACCAGCTGCATGTGGTGATGCCCTTAGGGCACTGGAAAGGGATGTGAAGGTAAAGTTGAGTGGCTTTCTATGTCTTTTTGAATTTGTTTAAGCAATTGAGGTGTCCTGACTGAGATGTCAACTGAAGAATATGAGGGACTGAGGAAAATTCAGAGGAGTTTGATGGATCTCAATTTACCTGGTGATAGGTGATTACTTTGGATAGGGTCCATGTATTAGAACAGATGACCAAGGACTTAATGGATAGGTTGGTACAGAGCTCAGTGGAGAGTCTGTGAACTTGGAGAGTGTCCCAATGTGTACTAAGTTGGGATTCTGTCAGTTGAGAAATGAATTTCATAAATATTCATTGTTTGGAAAGAAGATGGAACCAATGGGAAGGATAGAAAGTAATGAAGAAATACTGAGTTGTAACAGAGGACAATACCATGGTTTATTACTATGTGTTCTATGGAGTTGTTTCTGAAAAGTATAAAGATTAGATGAGCCCTTTGGACTGAACTTATACGGAAGTTGTTTCTTATATACTTGCCTGTTTTTGTCTTGTTGTTTTGGTCTGAAGTCATCTTTTGACCTGGACTTTGTTATATGAAACTCAATATTAATTAATATTAATTAGTATGTTATATATGGGAATTAAGCTTTACTAATAGTTAATATGCAGATTGGTACTAGCATTTAGCTTAGTATACATGTCACATGTCATATGTCAAAAAATAAATGAGATGAATGATGTAGGGGCTCAACATGTTGCAATATTTTGCAGTACATATGCACCTGATTGGGTGAATCTATAGATTGCAATCTCGATTTAAACAACTCCCACACAATTAACAAGTGGTTTAAAAAGATTCTGGCCAAAGACTTTTGGCTTTGGGAGAAACTAATAATGCAGAAGAACTACAGGGAATGGAATTAGGACAGTCTTAGTCCTATTTTTTTTCTTATTAAGATGGAGTTTCACTCTTGTTGCCCGGGCTGGAGTGCGATGGCACAATCTTGGCTCACTGCAGCCTCCATCTCCAGGGTTCAAGCAATTCTCCTGCCTGAGCCTCCTGAGTAGCTGGGATTACAGGTACTTGCCACCATGGCCGGCTGATTTTTGTATTTTTAGTAGATACGCGGTTTCACCATCTTGGCCAGGCTGGTCTTGAACTCCTGACCTCAGGTGATTCGCCTGCCTTGGCCTCCTAAAGTGCTGGGATTACAGGCATGAGCCACCACACATGGCCCCTAGTCCTAATTTCCTTCCCTTCCTTTCCCTTCCCTTCCCTTTCTCTTTCCTTTTTAACTTTTATTTTAGGTTCAGGGGTACATGTGCAGTGTACAAGCATTCCTTTTTCTCCACAATCTCACCAACATTTGTTATTTTTGAATTTTTAGTAATAGTTATTCTGTCTGATGTGAGATGGTATCTCATTGTGGTTTTGATTTGCATTTCTCTAATGATGAGTGATGTTGGGCATTTTTTCCATATGCCTGTTGGACATGTGTATGTATCCTTTTGAAGTGACTGTTGATATTCTTTGCCCTCTTTTATGTGGGGTTGTTTCTTTCTTGCTTGTTAATTTGTTTAAGCTTCTTACAGATTCTGGGTATTAGACCTTTGTCAAATGCATAGTTTGCAAAAATATTTTCTCCCATTTTGTAGGCTGTCTGTTTAGTCTGTTGATAGCTTCTTTTCAAGGCAGAAGCTCTTTAGTTTAATTGTCAATTTTGTTTTGTTGCAATTGCTTTTGGCATCTTTTCGTGAAATTTTGCCAGTGCCTATATTCAGAATGGTATTTTCAGGTTATTTTTCAGGGTTTTTTATAGTTTTAGATTTTATGTTTAAGTCTTTAATCCATCTCCAGTTGATTTTTTATATGGTGTAAGAAAGGCCCTCAGCTTCCATCTTCTTCATTTGGATAGCCAGTTATCCTAGCACCATTTATTGAATAGGGATCCTTTTCCCCATCGCTTGTTTTTGCCAACTTTGTTGAAGATCAGTTGGTTGTAGATGTGTGGCTTTATTTCTGGGCTCTCTATTCTGTTCCATTGGTCTATATTTTTGTACCAGTACCATGCTATTTTGGTTACTAGGGCCTTATAGTATATTTTGAAGTCAGGTAATGTGATGCCTCCTGGTTCGTTCTTTTTGCTTAGGATTGCCTTAGGTATTTGGGCTATTTTTTGGATTCCATATGAATTTAAATATAGTTTTTTTTTTCTAATTCTGTGAAGAGTGTCAGTGGTAGTTTGATAGGAATAGCATTGAATCTGTTAATTGCTTTGGACAGTATGGCCATTAAAAAGTGCTGATTATTCCCAATCATGAGCATTGAATGTTTTTCCATTTGTTTGTATCATCTATGATTTCTTTCTTTTTTTTTTTTATTTATTTTTATTATACTTTAAGCTTCTAGGGGTACGTGTGCATAACGTGCCAGGTTTGTTACATATGTATACTTGTGCCCCATGGTTGCGTGTTGCCTTGCACCCATCAACTCGGGCTTCAGCACCGATCAATTCTATCATTTATATCATGTATAACTCTCCCAATGCAATCCTCCTTCTCCCCATGATAGGCCCCACGTGGTGATGTTCCCCTTCCCGAGTCCAAGTGATCTCGTGTTCAGTTTCCCACCTATGAGCTGAGAACATGTGGTGTTTTGGTTTTCTCTTCTTGTGATAGTTTGCTAAGAATGATGGTTTCCAGCTGGCATCCATGTCCCTACAAATGACGCAAACTCATCCCATTTTTATGGCCTGCCATAGTATTCCATGGTGTATATGCTGCCACATTTTCTTAATCCAGCTCTGCCTCACAGATGGACATTTGGGGCGTGGATTTCCAGGTCTTTGCCTTATTTGTGAATAGTGCCTGCCAATAAACATACGTGTGCCATGTGTCTTTGTAGGTAGGAATAATTTTATCCTTTGGGTATATACCCAGTAGTGGGATGGCTGGGTCATATGGTACATCTAGAACAGTATTTTGTAATTATTGTTGTAGAGATCTTTTACCTTCCTGATTAATTATATTTCTAGGTATTTTATTCTTTTTTGTGGTTATTGTGAATGGGATTGTGTACTTGATTTGGCTCTCAGATTGGATGTTGTTGGTGTATAGGAATGCTACTGATTTTTATACATTGATTTTATATCCTGAAACTTTGCTGAAGTGGTTTATCAAATAAAGGAACTTTTGTGCAGAAACTATGGAGTTTTCTAACTGCAGAATCATATCATCTACAAATACAGATGTTTTGACATCCTTTTTTCCTAACTGGATGCCTTTTATTTCTTTCCCTTGCCTGACTGCTCTGGCTAGGACTCCTATGTTGAATAGGAGTGGTGAGAGAGGGCCTCCCTGTTTTGTTCCCGGCTTTGAAGGGGAACCCTTCCAGCTTTTGCCCATTTGGTATTGTGTTCACTGTGAAATGTTCATAGACGGCTGTTATTCTTCTGAAGCATGTTCATTCAATGCTGATTTTGTTGAGGGTTTTTTTTTTAAAAACCATGAACCATGAAGCAATATTGAATTTTATCAAAATCCTTCTCTGCATTTCTTGAGATAATCATGTGGTTTTTGTTTTTAGTTCTGTTTATGTGGTAAATGACATTTATTGACTTGGATATGTTGAACCAACCTTGAATCAATAAAGCCTACTTAATTATGGTGGATTTGCTTTTTGATGTGCTGCTGGATTCAGTATGCTACTATTTTCTTGAGGATTTTGCATCAGTGTTTATTAAGGATATTGGCCTTTTTGTGCGTGTGTCTCTCTGCCAGGTTGGTATCAGGATGATGCTAGCCTCATAGAATGAGTTAGGGAGGAGTCCCCTTTCCTCAATTTTTGGAATAGTTCCAGTAGGAATGCCACCAGCTCTTCTTTGTACATCTGGTAGTATTTGGCTATAAATCTGTCTGGTCCTGGGCTTTTTCTGGTTAGTAGGCTTTTTAATTACTGATATAATTTGGGACCTCACTTTTGGTCTGTTCAAGGTTTGAACTTCTTCCTGGTTCAGTCTTTGGAGGTTGTATGTTGCCAGGAATTTGTCCATTTCTTCTAGGTTTTCTAACTTGTGTGCATAGAGGTGTGTTAGTAGTCTCTGAGGGTGTTTTGTATTTCTGTGGCATCGGTGATAATGTCCCTTCCTAGTCATTTTTGATTGTATTTGGATCATCTCTCTTTTTTAATTAATTAGTTTAAGCAGTGGTCTATCTATCTTATTAATTCTTTCAAAACACCAACTTATGGATTTGTTACTTCTTTATGATTTTTGGCATTTGAATTTTCTTCAGTTCAGCTCTGGTTTTGGTTATTTGTCTTCTGCTAGCTTTGGGGTTGGTTTGCTCCTGTTTCTTTAGTTGTTAGGTCAGGTGATTACTTTTAGATCTTTATAACTTTTGTTTTTGATATGGGATCTCACTCTGTCACCCAAGTTGGAGTGCAGTGGTGCAGTCTTGGCTCACTGCAACCTCCACCTCCCAGGCTTAAGAGATCCTGTCACCTCAGCTTCCCAAGTAACTGGGACCACAGGCACACTCCACCAGGCCTGGCTAATTTTTTGTACTTTTGGTAGATATGGGGTTTTGCCATGTTACCTAGGCTAGTCTCAAATTCCTGAGCTCAGGAGATCTACTTGCCTCAGTCTCCCACAGTGCTAGGATTGCAGGTATGAGCCACCATACCTGGCTAGATCTTTCTTTCTTTTTTTTTTTGGAGACGGAGTCTTGCTCTGTCGCCCGGGCTGGAGTGCAGTGGCCGGATCTCAGCTCACTGCAAGCTCCAGCTCCCGGGTTTACGCCATTCTCCTGCCTCAGCCTCCCGAGTAGCTGGGACTACAGGCGCCCGTCACCTCGCCCGGCTAGTTTTTTGTATTTTTTTAGTAGAGACGGGGTTTCACCGTGTTCGCCAGGATGGTCTCGATCTCCTGACCTCGTGATCCGCCCATCTCGGCCTCCCAAAGTGCTGAGATTACAGGCTTGAGCCACCGCGCCCAGCCCGTGGCTAGATCTTTATAAATTTTTGACGTTGGTGTTTAGTGCTATAAACTTCCCTCATAACTCTGCTTTAGTTGTGTCCCAAAGATTCTGGTGTTTCCTATGTTTGCTTTCATTATTTTAAAATAATTTCTTGTATTGTGTTTTAATTTTGTTATTTACCCAGAAGTCATTTGGAAGCAGGTTGTTTAATCTCCATGTAACTGTATGGTTTTGAGTGATTTTCTTAGTTTTGATTTCTATTTTATTGCCCTGTGGTCTGAGAGTGTGCTTGGCATGATTTCTTTTTTTTTTTTTTTTAATTTTCTGATGATTGTTTATGTCCAACTGTGTTGTTAATTTTAGAGTATGTGCCATGTGAAAATGACAAGAATAGAGTATGTGCCATGTACAAATGAGAAGAATGTATATTCTGTTGCTTTTGAGTAAACAGTTCTGTAGATGTCTATTAGGTCCTCTGGTCAAGAGTCAAGTTCATGTCCCAAATATCTTTGTTAGTTTTATGCCCTGATGATATAATACTGTCAGTGTAGTGTTGTATTCTCCCACTATTATTATGTCATTGTCCAAGCCTCTTCATAGGCCTCTATGAACTTGCTTTATTAACCCAGGTGCTCCTGTGTTGGCTCCATATATATTTAGCACAGTTAGATCTTCTTGTTGAATTGAACCTTTACCATTATATAATGTCCTTCTTTGTCTTTCTTGATCTTTGTTGGTTTAAATTGTGTTTTGTCTAAAAATAGAATAGCAACCCCTGCTTTCTGTTTTCCATTTGCTTAGTAGATTTTTCTCCACCCCTTTACTTTGAGCCTATGGGTGTCATTGCATGTGTGATGGATCTCTTGAAGACATCATACTGTTGGGTCTTTCTTCCTTATCCAACTTGCCACTCTCTGCCTTTTAATTGGGGCATTTAGCCCATTTCCTTTTAAGGTAAGTATTGATATATGCAGATTTGAGCCTCTTACTGTTTGTCAGCAGTTTGCTATGCAGACTTGTTTGTGTTGTTGCTTTGGAGTATCACTGGTCTTCTTTGCACTTAAGTGTGTTTTTGTGCTGGCCAGTAATGGGCTCTCCTTTTTGTGTTTAGCACTTCCTTAAAAAACTCATTTAAGGCACATTTGGTGGTAATGAATTCCCTTAACATTTGCTTGTCTGAAAAGGACCTTATTTCTCCTTTGTTGAGGAGGCTTAGTTTGGCTGGATATGAAATTCCTGGTTGCAAATTCTTTTCTTTAGGAACGCTAAATATAGGCCCCCAATCTCTTGTGGCTTGTAGATTTCTGCTGAAAAGTCTGCTATTAGCTTGATGGGGTTCCCTTTGTAGGTGACCTGCCTCTTCTTTCTAGTTGCCTTTAACATTTTTTTCTTTCCTTTTGACCTTGGAGAATCTGATGACTACGTGACTTGGGGATGGTCTTGTGTTGTATTTCACGGGGGGTCCTCTGTGTTTCCTGGATTTGCATACTGGCCTCGCTAGCACAGTTGGGAAAATTTTTATGGATGATATCCTGAAATATGTTTTCCAAGCTGCTTGCTTTCTCTTTCTCTCTCTCAGGGATGACAGGAAGTCAAAGATTTGGTCTCTTTCCATAATCCCATATTTTTAAGAGGTTTTGTCCATTCATTGTTTTTTCTTCATTTTTGTCTCACAGTTATTTTGGAGAGAGTCTTCGAGCTCTGAGATTCTTTCCTCAGCTTGGTCAATTCTGCAGTTAATTCTTGTGATTTTATTCTGAAATTTTTGAAGTGAGTTTTTGAGCTCTATCAGATATGGTTTGTTCTTTCTTTAAATGGCCATTTGCATCTTTCATCGTCTGTATCATTTTATCATATTTCTTAGAATCCTTGGATTGGGTTTTGACTTTCTCCTGAATCTCAGTGATCTTCATTCTCACCCATGTTCTGAATTCTATTTCTGTCATTTCAGCTATTTCATCCTGGCTAAGAACTATTCCTGGGGAACTAATGTGGTCATTTGGAGGTAAGAAGGCACTCTGGCTTTTTGAGTTGCCAGAGTTGTTGCACTGGTTCTTTCTCATCTTTGTTGACTGATGTTCTTTCCGTCTTTGAAGTTGCTGTCCTTTGGATTTTTAAAAAATTTCATCCTCTTTCATGTCCTTGGGGGTTTGATTGTAGTTTTGTTTCTGGAAGATTTTAGTGGGTCAAGGCTCAGCTAAGAACTCCTGGCTGCAGTCTGTATCTCTGGAGGGCTGGTATCAGGTTCCCAGCTTTTTTTTCTCTGGTCCCTAGAAGTTAGGAACCTTCTGCACTGGAGTTGTTGAGGTGTTTCTGGACCTCTGGTAACAACATTCTGATGTGTGGTGTCAGCCAGCGTGCTTCATTGTGTGGTGGGAACAGGACCCATGATGGTTTGTATGTTCCAGCAGCAGCGGCAGCATGGTGAGGTGCACACTCATCAGCTGCAGTTGGGCACTGGCAGGCACAATTGTGCCAGCCTCCATAAATACGTTTGCATTGGTGGCAGTGGCAGTGTGGCACTTGTGGTAGGGGGTGAGGCTGCTGTCTTCTAGGCATGCATTCATGCTGGCGCGGCTGTCGGTCCTGCACAGTGGTGCTAGTAGTGTAGGCTGGGGCACCTTCCATGCATGTGATGGTGCTGGCGGCAATGGCTGCCCAGGCAGTGGGCAGGGCCACTCTTTCCTTGTGTGTGTTTGCATTGACAATGATGGTGGGTTGTGGTGATGTGGGATGCACTCCCACTGGCAGCTGTGGCATAGTGGGGTACATGTTCATTTGTGTGCCAGTGGGGAATGGGAAGTGTGTTCCATCCATGTGCGTGCATGCTTGCAAAACAATGTGGGGAGTGGCCATGGGCAAGTGCGTGCTGGCAAAGTGGCATGGAGGGGCTATGGTGAGGGGAGGGTGTAGATGGGGTGGTGTGCATTGGAAGGGGCTGCTCTGCTGGAGCTCTCCAACAGTCAGGTGCAATCTGCCAGCACAGGAGCTATGATGCAGGTCCCCAGGAGGCATCCCGGCTGGGCATCCCAGGCTTTACTGCAAACAGGCACCACCAGTTCGCCCCCCAAGAGAGGCCAGCAGATGTGGTTTCTCGGGTTGTACCAGCCCCATCTCATGGGCAAGATTGCCCTGTTCTTTTCAGGTCTGACAGTTCCCCTAAGGCTGAAATCTCCTAAAAGAGTAAGGCAAGCCTTGGGATGGGTGTCGCTGGCTGTACTCCATTACAGATGCTCCTGTACCAAACTCTCTAGGCTCTGCATCGCTGGAGTTCTGTCCCTACTACCTCTCTATCCAGTTCTCTCTGCAAACTCAAGTGTCCTTGGGGGTCTTGGGATTTCCTGCTGCAGGATTCCAGAGGTCTGTGGCAAGAGTAAGTCACTCCTGGCATGCTCAACTCACCCCTTTCCCAGGAGTCGTTGGGGGCCAGGAATGAGTCCTGGTGCCTGGTAATCCGGTGCAGCGTTCCCAGCTTCCTCCCCTTTCAGCCCAGCATCTTTGTCCTTCCTTAGTCTGCTCTCAATACCTTCTCTCTGAAGATCTGCTGAGAGTGTATCAGTCTTCCTGATGTCCCCATCCCTTGGTGGCAGATGTTCCTCCTAGCTGCATCTAGTTGGCCATCTTGCCTCCCCCCTAAAAAAGGCAGGGCCTAATTTAAAAATTCTTTATCAATCACATCACAAAGCAATCACAAAACAATTGCCATTAAGAAGACTTCAAAAAATACATGACTAATCTACAATTGTTAATGATTAATATCATCAAAATATATATTGTGCCATATAATAGTAGCTAAAGACAATAGTACAAGGATATATTTATAAACCAATAAATATACAGGTATTGGGGGTGAGTAATCAAATTTTTTTTTACTGAGGAGGCATGTGATTAAAATGTTTGGAGATTACTGTTTCAGATTATTTCTGTTTCATTAACACTACAGATGTGCTTTTCAATCTTCAAATCTATTTAAAGTTATTAACATACTTAGATGTACAGCTCTGAGTTCTAATTTACATATATGTTATAAAACCTTGGATTACAAAGAAGCTAGGATGATTATCACTCCTCTGAGCTTCTGGGTACTCTATTATGTAACTTCTCTACCGGCTTATCCTGTTTAGCTGTGTGTTTCTGGTCTTCCCATGAGGCTTCCTTGCCGGCAATGGGACTCTCTTTTATGTTCCCTATCATTAAGAAGGCTGTATTTTTCAGTCTAAAAAAGAAGACAAAGTATGCAGCAATGAAACATTTAAAATCAGACATGGTTTGAAAATATGGGCAATAGGATTGCCATGGCTAAGGTGTTATGTATAATAAATGTTAGGCAAATAAAAGCTCAAAATTACTTTGTTGTTTGTTTGAGCCAAAGACTGTTTTAAGAATTAATCTATGTAGAAGGATCAGGTATCTGTGCTGCCTTTAAACACTGCATGTGCTCAAACTTTAGTGTAGTAATCACCCTGTTTTTGAGGGCTTATGTGCAGTCAGAAGATGAGTCATAATATGTAAATGAGGCAGTAATCATGTCTGCACTTTAAAAGGTACTGGATCTGAGATCAAGACAAATTTGGCATGGTTTACATCCTATGTTCTTAATTATCTGATTAGAGTTGATTACTTTTCAGTCCCACTAGGAAATGTAATTGAGTAGGCATCTGTAATTTGCTTTGTGTGTTTGTTTTGGTACACGTGTTTTTATGTGGATGTTTGTGTGTTTTCAATTTTCCTCCCAGTACTTAGTGTGTAAGCAGGCAGTTAAAAAAGATAACTTCCATTCTACCATGAAGGCTCGGGTTATGGATGTAAGTAGTTGCTACAACTAGGATTTCTCCTATTTCTCAACTGATTTATTGTGGTCTTTTCAATAGGTTTTTTGGTTGTTTATATTATAACCAGCCTTCCACATCCACTTTTTAAATCAAGCTTTGCTTTTAGGGTAAGTTAGAGAGAATATTATTTAAAAAATGTTTTATCTAGAGATTGTATTATACAGTAGAAGTATTTTTATTAAACAAATTTTGTATGACTTAATAAATTCTACAATAGAAAAATACAATAAATTATACCAGCTAGGTAATCACCCCAAGGCATATCTTTGAAAGAATTCAGACTCCATAGTTCGAAGAGCAGTGTTAATTTTAATTTAATGAGAACTTTCTGTCTTATAAACAAGATTGTATTTTTTATTTTATTTGTTAAGAATGATGCTATGGATTCACTAAATAGGTTTTATTTTCTTTTTTACAAATGGAAATGGACTGAATTAATAAATATCAATTGTTTTAGATTCAGAATGACCAGGCACAGCTAGCATTTGAATAATCAAACAAGGTTTATTTATCTAAAGATTACAGAAAGAGGTCACAGCAACATTGTCTAGTGACAGATGGAGGTGTAAGTTTCCAAGTCACCTCAAAAGGTCATCAGCAGTTACACTGTTGTGGATGAGAAGTCTGCGTGACTGCTGGTTACATCAAAGCTTCCGGAAGCTCAGTGTTTCCCTGGATGCCCAGTCTTAAATAATGAGGCTGGAACAGTTCTGCATTTGTAGCTCAGATATGAGCTGAGGACACTCATCAGAGCCAGGTGTATCATGTCCATCTTGGTGTTAAAAAATATACAAAAGGTCTCCCATGTGTGATGCAGTAAAACACCCCTAGGCTTGAACACAACTGGATCCTTCTGCTTTCCTGAACTGGAAGCTGCAGGACAAGATATTGGTCAGTTATCCAAGCAACTCTAAGATTCAGGCCAATGGATGTTAAGATGAGGAGCAGGATTATCTTGCATATGTCCATAATAAGAAATTCAGAAAACACAGAAAAAAGCCAAGAAGAAAACATAAACTACCAAATTACTTGTCAAGAGATACTCAGCATTTATAGTTTGGGGGATTTTTTTTAGCATTTCCAAAACAAAATCATACTAAGATACTATTTATTGACTTGTTCTTAACAAAATACTATAGATACCTTTTTATATTAGCAAATATTGATCTATAATTATATAATTATTTAATGGCTACATAATATTCTATGTTATGGTTTTATGATTACTTATTTAGCCAGTCAACTATTGGCCAGAATTTATGTTGTTTCTCTCTTTTTATGATAAGCATGCCACACTGAATCTCCTTGTAGTTGTATCTTTTAGTTAGATACGTTGTCAAATTATTTTTTTTCTTATACTTATTAAATTCTCTTACACATTCTACATGAAAACAACTCATGGTGCGTGATGTTTTTAGATACTTCATGAAGGATAAATTTAAATTCTGGATAGTCTATTAAACATATAACAACAGTTGGAAATTGGCTAAGGGTAGTCTTAAGCTAAACTAATGTAACCAAGAGAAATGACGTTTAGAGCAGGAAGATTGTTTTCTTTTGGTCAAGTTGGTTGAGGTATAATTTGCCTACAGTAAAGTTTACCCTTTTTAGATGTATGACTCTATGAATATTGATAAATGCACACTGCTAGGTAACCTCTTTTTGAACTTTTCTCTCACCCCAAACTGCTCCTTCATACCTCTTTGTAGTCCATCCTTTAACCCAGACGAGAGCCATGAAAACTATGAATCTATTTTCTGTTTATGTAGTTTTGCCTTTTCCAGAATGTCACATAAATGGAATAATACAGTGTGAAGTCTTTTGAGTCTGGCTTCTTTCACTAAGCCTGCTGCATTTGATATTCATCCATATTACTGCTCACATCAGTAGTCTGTTTCTTTCTATTTAACTCACCAGTTGATGAACTTTGGATTGTTTCTAATTTGTGATGATTATGAATAAAGCTATAGTGGTGATAAACAATTGCATACAGGGCATTAGATGGATATACTTTTTTATTTCTCTTGGGAAAATAATTACAGTAGGATTGCTGTGTTGTAAAGGTGTGTTTAACTTCATAAGAAACTGCCGGACATTTGGTATGTACCAAACTTTTGACTGTGCCATTTTATACAACCACCAGCAATGTATGAGAGTTCCAGTTGCTCTGCAACCTCACTGGCACTTAGCAGTTTTTTTTTTTTTTAATTTTAGTTATTCTAGTCGGTGTATAGTGGTATCATATTGTGGTTTTAATTTGCATTTCCCTAATAACTAAAGATGTTCATAATATTTTTATGTACTTTTTTTGCTCTCCACATATCTTCCTTGATATAGTGTCTGTTCAAATTTTTTTCTCATTTGAAAATTCTAAAAGTTGAATTTTAAAAGTTATTGAGTTGTGAGAATTATTTATATATTTTGGTTACCAATCCTCTCAAGCACCACTTATCAAAAAGACTTAGAAGCACTTTGGGAATGGTATAATAAGACCTCTGAAGACCTCTTCTGTAAAAGCAACGAAAACACTGGAAAAAATTATCAAAATAAACTTTTTAGAAGTCTGAAAATTAACCAAAGATGTGCAACAATCTG
This sequence comes from Rhinopithecus bieti, assembly GCF_001698545.2. Lineage (NCBI taxonomy): Eukaryota > Metazoa > Chordata > Mammalia > Primates > Cercopithecidae > Rhinopithecus > Rhinopithecus bieti. The sequence continues at coordinate 835,574 of NW_016814053.1, read as the reverse complement.
TGAGTTATTTATTCAAGAAAAATGGCTGGATCTCTGTAAGAACAAGAGCAAGCTTTTCGGCTTTTTAACTGTCCCATTTCCATCACCTTTCCCAAACTCTGCAGTAACCTTGACAACTAGCAGATTTGCAAATACAGTCATTAGAGAAACCAGTAGCCTAGCAGCCACTGAAGGGGAAGAATATATTTGGAGCTCCCTGAAAAGCGCCATCCCCAGAGAATTGTCACTATTTGACCTGCCTGGAAGCTTCCTGGAAAAGACCACTGCACAGGAGTTGTCTCTATTTGACCTAACTTAGAGCTCACTTAATGGGAAAAGTCCTTTTCCTGGTATGTTTGCCAAAAACGAAATAGTCAGCAGCTATTGTTTAATGCCCATCTCCTGAGGCAATACACCACTTGAGGCAAACAATATGCTAGCTAAAAAACTTAATAGTAAAATCTGAGAAATGAGATGAATATGTGGAATTTGGAAAGCTCTGACATATTCCTGGGGTTGTAGAAGGCTATGTGTATGGGCAGAACTGTGCATTGCCCAGAAAACACCTGGGGACATTCTAGTCTCTCACCTTTGGCTGAACTGCAGGCTTGTACAAGTAAGAAGTGAAGGCTGAAGCAGACTTCTAAACTTCCAGAGGGTTGAAATCATCCCCCAATATACATATAGACCCCTCAGCAAATGTTTAGAGACTCACTGGTTCAAGGCCTTCAGGGAAATTTCTTTTTTTAAATTTTATTTAACTTTAAGTTCTGGGATACATGTGCTGAACATGCAGGTTTGTTACATAGGGATACATGTGCCATGGTGGTTTGTTGCACCTGTCAACCCACCATCTAGGTTTTAAGCCCCACATGCATTAGGTATTTGTCCTAATGCTCTTCCTCCTCTTACCCCCCAACACCTGACAGGTCCCAGTATGTGATGTTCCACTACCTGTGTCCATGTGTTCTCACTGTTCAACTCCCACTTGTGAGTGAGAACATGTGATGTTTGGTTTTCTGTTCCTGTGTCAGTTTGCTGAGAATGATGGTTTCCGCTTCATCGATGTCTCTGCAAAGGACATGAACTCATTCTTTTTTATGGCTGCACAGTATTCCATGGTGTATATGTGCCATATTTTCTTTATCCAGTCTATCATTGATGGGCAGTTGGGTTGGTTCCAAGTCTTTGCTATTGTAAATAGTGCTGCAATAAACCTACATCTGCATGTGTCTTTATAGTAGAATGATTTGTAATCCTTTGGGTATATACCCAGTAATGGGATTGCTGGGTCAAATGGTATTTCTAGTTCTAGATCCTTGAGGAATTGCCAGACTGTCTTCCAAAATGGTTAAGCTAATTTACATTCCCACCAACAGTGTAAAAGCATACCTATTTCTCTGCATCCTCGCCAGCAACTGCTGTTTCCTGACTATTTAATGATCTCTATTCTAACTGGCATGAGATGGTATCTCATTTTGGTTTTGATTTGCATTTCTCTAATGACCAGTGATGATGAGATTTTTTTCATGTATTTGTTGGTTCTATAAATGTCATCTTTTCAGACGTGTCTGTTCATATCCTTTGCCCACTTTTTGACAGGGTTGTTCATTTCTTATAAATTTGTTTAAGTTCCTTGTAGAATCTGGATATTAGACCTTTGTCAGATGGGCAAATTGCAAAAATTTTCTCCCATTCTGTAGTTTGTCTGTTCACTCTCATGATAGTTTCTTTTGCTGAGCAGAAGCTCCTTAGTTTAATTAGATCCCATTTGTCATTTTTGGCTTTTGTTGCCATTGCTTTTGGTGTCTTAGTCATGAAGTCTTTGCTCATGCCTATGTCCTGAATGGTATTGCCTAGGTTTTCTCCTAGGGTTTTTATGGTTTTAAGTCCTATGTTTAAGTCTTGAATCCATCTTGAGTTAATTTTTATATAAGGCCTAACGAAAGGGTCCAGTTCTGTTTTCTGCATATGGGTAGCCAGTTTTCCCAGCACCATTTATAAAATAGGGAATCCTTTCCCCATTGCTTGTTTTTGTCAGGTTTGTTGAAGATTAGATGGTTGTAAAAGTGGGGTGTTATTTCTGAGGCCTCTGTTCTGTTCCATTGGTCTATGTATCTGTTTTGGTAGTAGTACCATACTATTTTGGCTACTGTAGCCTTGTAGTATAGTTTGAAGTCAGGTAGTGTGATGCCTCCAGCTTTGTTCTTTTGCTTAGGATTGTCTTGGCTATATGGGCTCTATCTTGGTTCAATATGAAATTTAAAATAGCTTTTTCTAGTTCTGTGAAGAAAGTCAATGATAGTTTGATGGGAACAGCATTGAATCTATAAATTACTTTGGACAGTATGGCCATTTTCACAATATTGATTCTTCCTATCCATGAGCATGGAATGTTTTCCCATTTGTTTGTGTCCTCTCTCATTTCCTTGAGCAGTGGTATGTAGCTCTCCTTGAAGAGGTCCTTCAGGTCCCTTGTAAGTTGTATTCCTAGGTATTTTATTCTCTTTGTAGCAATTGTGAATGAGTGTTCACTCATGATTTGGCTTGCTGCTTGTCTATTATTGGTGTACAGGAATGCTTGTGGTTTTTGCACATTGATTTTGTATCCTGAGACTTTGGTGACGTTGCTTATCAGCTTAAGGAGTTTTTGTGCTGAGACAGTGGGTTTTCTAAATGTACAATCATGTCATCTGCAAACAAAGACAATTTGACTTCCTCTCTTCCTATTTGAATACGCTGTATCTCCTTCTCTTGCCTGATTACCCTGGTCAGAACTTCCAATGCTATGTTGAATAAGAGTGGTGAGAGAGGGCATCCTTGTCTTGTGACAGTTTTTAGAGGGAATGCTTCCAGCTTTTGCCCATTCAGTATGATATTGGCTATGAGTTTGTCATAAATAGCTCTTATTATTTTGAGACATGTTCCCTCAATACCTAGTTTATTGAGAGCTTTTAGCATGAAGGGTGTTGAATTTTATTCATGGTCTTTTCTTCCATCTATTGAGATAATTGTGTGGTTTTTGTCATTGGTTCTGTTCATGTGATGGATTATGTTTATTGGTTTACATATATTGAACCAGCCTTGCATCCCAGGGATAAAGCCAATTTGATCACTGTGGATAAGCTTTTTGATGTGCTGCTGAATTCGGTTTGCCAGTATTTTATTGAGGATTTTTGCATCAATGTTCATCAGGGATCTTGGCGTGAAATTTTCTTTTTTTGTTGTGTCTCTGTCAGGTTTTGGAATCAGGATGATGCTGGTCTCATAAAATGAATTAGGGAGAAGTCCCTCTTTTTCTATTGTTTGGAATAGTTTCAGAAGGAATGGTACCAGCTCCTCTTTGTACCTCTTGTAGAATTTGGCTGTGATCCATCTGGTCCTGGGCTTTTTTTGGTTGGTAGGCTATTAATTACTGCATCAATTTCAGAACTTGTTATTAGTTTATTCAGGGATTCAACTTCTTTCTGGTTTAGTCTTGGGAGGGTGTATTTGTCCAGGAATTTATCCATTTCGGGTAGATTTTCCAGTTTATTTGCATAGAAGTGTTTATAGTATTCTCTGATGGTAGTTTGTCTTTCTGTAGGATCAGTGGTGATATTCCCTCTATTATTTTTTTATTGTGTCTATTTGATTCTTGTCTCTTTTCTTCTTTATTAGTCTGGCTAGTGGTCTATCTATTTTGTTAATCTTTTCAAAAAACCAGCTCCTAGATTCATCAATTTTTTTGCAGGATTTTTCACGTCTCTCTCTCCTTCAGTTCTGCTGTGATCTTAGTTTGCTTGTCTTCCACTAGCTTTTGAATTTGTTTCCTCTTGCTTCTCTACTTCTTTTAATTGCAATGTTAGGGTGACGATTTTGCATCTTTCACACTTTCTGATGTGGGCATTTAGTGCTATAAATTTCTCTATAACACTGCTTTAGTTGTGTCCCACAGATTTTGGTATGTTGTCTCTTTGTCTTCTTTGGTTTCTTTTTTTTTTCCTTTTTCTTTCTTTCTTTTCTTTTCCTTTTTTTTTTTTTAGATGGAGTCTTGCTCTGTTGCACAGGCTGGAGTGCAGTGGCGCAATCTCGGCTCACTGCAACCTCTGCCCCTTGGGTTCAAGCCATTCTCCTGCCTCAGTCTCCTGAGTAGCTGGCACTACAGGTGCGTGCCACCACATCCCGCTGATTTTTGCATTTTTAGCAGAGGCGGGGTTTCACCATGTTGGCCAGGATGGTCTTGATCTCCTGACCTTGTGATCTACCTGCCTCAGCCTCCCAAAGTGCTGGGATTACAGGTGTGAGCCACCGCGCCTGGGCATTCTGGTTGGTTTCTAAGAACTTAGTTTCATTCTCCCCATCACTTTTCAGGTACATCAGTGAATCGTAGGTTTGGTGTTTTCACATATTTCATGGAGGCTTTGTTTGTTCCTTTTCATTCTTTTTTCTCTTATCTTGTCTTCACACTTTATTTGATTCAGAAATATCCTTTCTTCCACTTGATCCATTTGGGTATTGATACTAGTGTATGCTTCACGAAGTTCTTGTGCTGTGTTTTTCAGCTCCATCAGGTCATTTATGCTCTCCTCTAAACTGATTATTCTAGTTAGCAGTTCCTGTAACCATTTGTTGAGGTTCTTAGCTTACTTGCATTGGGTTAGAACATGCTCCTTTAGCTCAGAGGTGTTTGTTATTATGCACTTTCTGAAGCCTACTTCTGTCAATTCATCAAAGTCATTCTCTGTCCAGTTTTGTGTCCTTGCTGGAGAGGAGTTGTGATCCTTTGGAGGAGAAGAGGCATTCTGTTTTTTGGAATTTTCAGCATTTTTGCTCTGGTTTTTCCTCATCTTTGTGGATTTATCTGCCTTTGATATTTGAGGTTGATGACCTTCGGATGGGGTTTCTGTGTGTGGGAGTCCATTTTTGTTGAAGTTGATGTTATTGCTTTCTGTTTGTTAGTGTTTCTTCTAACAGGCCCCTCTTCTGCAGGTCTGCTGCAGTTGGCTGGCAGTCCCTATTTGCCTGGGCAGTCCCTATTTGCCTGGGTATCACCAGCAGAGGCTGCAGAACAGCAAAGATTGCTGCCTGCTTCTTCCTCTGGAAGCTTTGTCCCAGAGGGGCACAGGCCTGATGCCAGCAGGGGCTCTTCTGTATGAGGTGTTTGTCAACCTCTGTTGGGAGGTCTCTTCCAGTCAGGAGGCACAGGGGTCAGAGACCCACTTGTGGAGGCAGTTTGTCCCTTAGGATAGATTGAGCGCTGTGCTGGGAGAACCCTCCTTGTCAAGATCCGCCGCTGTCTTCAGAGCCAGCAGGCAGGAACGTTCAAGTCCACCGAAACTGCTCCCACAGCTGCCCCTTCCCCCAGGTGCTCTGTCCCAGGGCAGTGGGAGTTTTATTTATAAGCCCCTGACTGGGGCTGCTACCTAACTTTCAGAGATGCCTGCCCAGTGAAGGGGAATGTAGAGAGGCAGTCTGGCCACAGTCGCTTTGCTGTGCTGTGTTGAGTTCTGCCCAGGCCTTAGCATGGTCAGGGGAAAACCGCCTACTCAAGCCTCAGTAATGGTGGACACCTCTTCCCCCCACCAAGTGTGATGTACCAGGTTGACTCCAGACTGCTGTGCTGGCAGCGAGAATTTTAAGCCAGTGGATTTTAGCTTGCCGGGCTCCGTGGGAGTGGGACCTGCCATGCAAGATCACTTGGCTTCCTGGCTTCAGCCCCCTTTCCAGGGAAATGAATGGTTCTGTCTTGCTGGGGCTCCAGGTGCCACTGGGGTATGAAAAAAAATTCCTGCAGCTAGCTTGGTGTCTGCTTGAACAGTCGCCCAGTTTTGGGCTTAAAACCCAGGACTCTGGTGGTGTAGGCACCACTAGGAGGGAATCTCCTGGTCTGTGGGTTGCAAAAACTGTGGGAGAAGCTTAGTATCTGGGCTGGATAGCACAGTCCCTCATGACTTCCCTTGGCTGGGAAAGGGAGGCCCCCGGCCCAGCTCCTTGTACTTCCCGGGTGAGGTGACATCCCACCCTGCTCTGCTCGTCCTCTGTGGGCTGCACCCACTGCCAAGCCAGTCCCAATGAGATGAACAGGGTACCTCAGTTGGAAATGCAGAAATCACCCACCTTTTGCGTTGGTCTCGCTGGGAGTTGCTGACTGCAGCTGTTCCTATTTGGCCATCTTGCCAGATCCCCCTATATTCTCTTTTATATCACTGACACTTATATTACTGTTTCCTCTAAAACGAATTGACCAATGTTTCTTCTCACAGTTCTGGAGGCTGGGAAGTCTAAGATCAAGATACCAACAGATTGATTCAGCATCTGTCTGGTGAGGGCCTGCTTCCTTGTTCATAGATGGTGCTTTCTCACTGTGTCCTCCTATGGTGGAAGAGGGAAGTTTCTTTTCAATCATTACCTGACCACTAAGCTAAACATGCAGAGACCTCAGGGCTGCACATGATAAAGATACAGACTTTACATAATTAGTTCAGGAAAGTCACTAAATAAACAGCAGCAGCAGCAACAACAAACAGCACCAAACAGCAAAATCAAAATACCACAGGGAGGGGGTGAACCTTATTTCTAGAATTGCCACATTATATTATTTAAAATGTTCAGTTTTCAACAAAAAATTATGAGACACACAAGAAATAGGAAACTGTGGCCCACATACAGGGAAAAAGCAGTCAATAGAAATTGTCCCTTAGGAAGATTTGAACAACACTACAAACCAACTAGACCCAAAAGACATATACAGGACACTCTACCCCCAAAACAACAGAATACAAATTCTTCCCAAGTGTACAAGAAACATTTCCAGGACAGATCATATGTTTGGCCATAAAACATATCTCAAGTCTTCACTGGTGATGTCTACAAATACCTGGAGAACTGCCTGAGTATGGAGTTCAAAAAATTAATACCTGTCTTTCACAAACTCTTCAAAATAATAGAAGAGGAAGGATTGCTTCCCAACCCATTCCGTGGGGCCAGTGTTACACTGATATCAAAATGAGACAAAGACATGACAAGAAAAGAAAACCACCAATCAATATCTTTTATGAGTATAGATGTAAAAATCCTCAACAAAATACTAGCAAATGAAAGCCAACAACATACAGAAAGGATAATATACCAGGACCAAATGGGATTTGTCCAAGGACTGCAAGGCTGTTCAACATATAAAACTCAATCAATGTCATATATATTAATAGAATAAATGACAAAACCCACTCTATATCTCAGTAGATACAGAAAACACATTTGAAAAAATTCAACACCTTTTTATGGTTAAAAACACTGTTAAATCTAGGAATAGAAGGAAATAATCTCAGCCTTATAAAGGGAATCTATGAAAAAACCACAGATAATATCATTATTAATGGTGAAAGACTAAGAGATTTCCTCCTAAGATCAGGAACAATTGAAGGATCTCCACTCATCGTTTCGCTGCCACATTGTTCTGGAAGTTCTTGTCAGGACAATTAGGCAAGTAAAATAAATAAAAGACTTCAAGATTGAAAAGGAAGAAGTAAAGCTATCTCTATTCATAGATGACATAGATGACACAATCTTCTTTATAGAAAATCCTTTGGAATGCATTCACAAAATATTTCAGACTAATAAAGTGTTCAACAAGTTTACAGAATATAAGACAATATGCATAAATGAGTTGTACTTCTATACAATCACTAGCAATGAACAACTCAAAAATGTAATTGAGAAAACAATTCCATTAACAATAGCATAAAAAAAGTTTTTTCCAAGACGGCAGATTAAAAGGCTTTTGTTTTGTTTTGTTTTGTTTTGACAGAGTCTTGCTCTGTTATCCAGGCTGAAGTGCAGCAGCATGATCTTGGCTCACTGCAACCTCCACCTCCCAGGCTCAAGCAATTCTCCTGCCTCAGCCTCCCGAGTAGCTGGGATTACAGGCCACGAAGCCCAGCTAATTTTTATATTTTCAGTGGAGACGGGGTTTCCCCATGTTGGCCAGGCTGGTCTCGAACTCATGACCTCAGGTAATCTGCCTACCTTGGCCTCCCAAAGTGCTGGGATTATAGGTGTGAGCCACCATACCCGGCCAGATTAGAGGCTTTTAGTATGCCTCAGCCACTTAGAAATAGCATGATAGTACATAAAGATAAAATCTATGAGATTTATTTCAAGAAGGAAAATGGGTATCTATGGAACTGTGAAGCATACCCCAGAATCTGGAGAGGAGAACACCAGCAAACAGCCCCATGATGGCGTCTGGCTGATAAAAGTGAGTGAAGATCCAATGGGTGAGAGAGGAAGACAGCCTCCCTCTGTGACTCCCTTTTTCACTGGGGATTTGAGCAACCCAGGTATAAGGAGAGTACATTTGTTTCTCTGAGCCCTAGAGTTAACTTGGAGAGAGGCTTGGAGACACTGTGAGGAAAAGACACTGGGAAAAGCTGCAGACATTTTCCCAGACCTGGGACTGAGAGCAGGATGCCATTTTTAATCCAGGCACGTACAAAGTTAACCATCCTTTGGCAATCCAGCAGTGTGCTGCTTAGGCATTTTAGTTTTGGACTAGGTATTGGAGTGGCTGCTCTGGAGTGGCGTAGGGGCCTTTACAGCCAGAACTGTGGAAAGCACCTCAGCAGGAGGTGCTGGAATTAGGCTCTGCCCAGTTGCAAGCCTGGGGTGGGAGGAGACCTGCTACAGCTGTAGTTTCTTGTGGTTGGCAAAACTTGCAGCCAGAGCTAGCTTGGAGCCCTGGAAACAGCCTGCATGTGTCATTGGTTGGTGCCCCACCCTGATCCCCTGAGATCAAGGTGCAGCAGGGCCCTCTCTGCTTTACTCTCAAGCAGAAATCCAGGCCTTTGAGAAACTACTTGCCTGTACCAGCAGCCTGAGCCACTCTACCTTTCCTTGACATATATTGTGGTGCAGCAATATTCTCTCTGCTCCATACTCAGGCAGTTCTCCGGGTATTAGGAGCACCCATTCACCTAGTTTAGCAGCCTGAGCTGCTTCACCCTTCCCAGACATAGATCTTGGTGCAGTGGGGTTCTTTCTGCTCCCTGCCCAGGAAGACATCCAGGCATTCTGAGTACCTAATTGCCTGCTTCAGCAGCCTGAGCCACCCCACCCTTTCTCTGCAGAGATCCTGGTGCAGGGGGACCCTCTCCATGCACAGGCAGATGTCCAGGCATCGAGAGCACCCTCTCTCCTATATTAGGAGTTTAGGCTGCCCCATTTCCCCATGCAGAGAATTTGTAGCCAAGGAGGTTTTCCAGCTCCACACCTAGGGACACCTCTGGGTGCTTGGTGACTGCCCATTGGATTGCCCCTTGTAACTGGTAACTGTGTTTGCCATAAGAGGACCTGCAGGCAGACCTGGCTGGTCTGGCCCTGCCCTTCATGCCCCACCCCCACCAACCTACCCTGCTCCAGGACTGAGTAGGGAGATCAGACCACTGTGAATTTCATGAATCAGCCCATGCCTGAGGCAATAGATAGCTTCTGCCAGAAAACGAGGATCAAGTATATACCCAGGAATGTTGAGTGCATCTGGCTCTTACCTATGAGTGCCATCTACGGGCTTGTAGGGAAAACTGTGCAGCCCAATATAAAACCTGCTGAAAGAAGTGCATAGGGCTATAGAAGCAAAGCCAAAAGATCATATACAGCATTCTCTACAGTCACACTCTCCCTAGAGAAGGGGGAAAAGGGAAAGGGAAAGAAAAAATAAGACATTATAGAGAAAGACAGAAAAAGAAAAAATCCTACCCACATGAAAATAATTATAAAATTAGAAGTGCCAGAGTCTCTAGATGAGAAGGGAATAGCACAAAAATTCTGGCATCATGAAAAATCTGAATGAAGTGATCCTACCAAAGGATTGCATTAGTTCTTCAGCAGTAGTCCCTAACCAAAATGGAAACTCAGAAATGACAGATAAAAAATTCAAAGCATGAATTTAAAGGAAGTTCATTGAGTTCTAAGACAAGGTTGAACATTCATAAAGAAATTTCTAAAGCAATCCAGGAAATAAAGGAAGAGATAAACATCTTGAAATCACCAGAGCTTCTGGAATTGAAAAACTTAAGAACACTTAAGAAATTTCAAAATACAATTAAAACATTTATCAATAGACTGGACTAAACAAAAGAAAGGATTTCAGAGTCTGAAGACCAGTCTTAAATGAATCCAATCTGAAAAAAATTAAGAAAAAAGAATTTTAAAATGAGCAAAATTTTGAGAAATATAGGTTATGTAAAGCAATCAAATCTAAGAATTACTCTCATTCCTCAGAGAAAAGGAAAAGAAAAGAAAAGAGAAAAGCAAACAAACTGGAAAATATGCTAGAGGAACTAATTTAAGAAAACTACCCTAATCTCTCTAGAGAGGTAGACATCCAGATAAAAGAAACCTGGAGAATACCTGGGAGATACTATGCAAAATGAATATCACCAAGGCATATATCACCAGACTGTCCAAGGTCAATGCTAAAGAAAAAGTCTCACAGGTAGCTAGAGAAAAAGGGAAAATCACAGACAAAGGGAACCTGATCCACGTTATTGAGCCACAGATTCAATGCAATCCCTTTCAAAACCTAGCTTCCTTCATTGCAGAAATTGGTAAGCCTATCCTAAAAGTCATATAGAAATGCAAGGAACCTAGAATAGCCAAAATAACATTGAAGGAAGAGCAAATTGGGATGACTCATATGTCCCTACTTAAAAATATATTACAGAGCTACAGTAATCAAGACAGTGTGATATTGGGATAAGGACAGACATATAGATCAACGGAATCTGATTGAGGTCCACTGTTAGCCTTAACAGTGGACTTCTTGGCAGAAACCTTACAAGCCTGGAGATATCAGGGGCCTATTTTCAGCATTCTTAAAGGAGAATTTCTATCAAGAATTCCATATCCCACCAAACTAAGCTTCAAAAATGAAGGAGAAATAAACTTTTTCACACAAACAAGTGCTAAAAGAATTCATTACCACTAGACTGGCCTTACAAGAGACCCTTAAAGGAGTTCTAAACATGGAAACAATAGAACAATACCTGCTACCACAAAAACACACTAGAGTACATATCCTGCAGGCTACAAAACAAAACACAATAGAAATTACAAGGCGAACAGCTAACAACTTCACAGTAGGATTAAAATCTTACATATCAGCCAGGCATGGTAGCTCACGCCTATAATCCCAGCAATTTGGGAGGTCTAAGTGGGTGGATTACCTGAGGTCAGGAGTTTGAGACTAGATAGGCCAACATGGTGAAACCTGTCTCTACTGAAAATACAAAAATTTGCTGGGCATGGGAGTGCGTGCCTGTAATCCCAGCTACTTGGGAGGCTGAGACAGGAGAATTGCTTGAACACGGGATGTGGAGGTTGCAGTGAGCCAAAATCATGCCACTGCACTCCAGCCTGGGCCACAGGGTGAGATTCCGTCTCAAAAAAAAAAAAAAAAAAAGTTTTCTAATTGAGCCACAGATTCAATGCAATCCCTTTCAAAACCTAGCTTCCTTCATTGCAGAAATTGGTAAGCCTATCCTAAAAGTCATATAGAAATGCAAGGAACCTAGAATAGCCAAAATAACATTTAAAGAAGAGCAAATTGGGATGACTCATATGTCCCTGCTTAAAAACATATTACAGAGCTACAGTAATCAAGGCAGTGTGACATTGGGATAAGGACAGACATATAGATCAACAGAATCTGATTGAGGTCCAGAAATTACCCTTTCCATTTATGGTAAATTGATTTTTGACAAGAGTGAAAAAAATTCAATGAGTATTCATAAGCACAACAATGAGGCTGGATCCCTAGCTAATAACATAGACAAAAATGAACTCACAATGAATCATAGGCTTAGACATAGCTAAGTGTATAAGACTCTTAAGAGAAAACGGGGGAAATCTTTATGACTGTGAATTAGGTAATGGTTTCTTAGATATAAAAAATGACAAAATAGATAAATTGGACTTTATAAAAATGAAAAGCTTTTCTGCTTCAAGAATATCATAAACAAAGTGAAAATACAACCCACAGAATTGTACAAAATATTTGCAAATCATATATCTGATTAAAAACTTATATTTAAAATGTATAAAGAACTCTTACAACTCAACAATAAAAAGAGAAGTACTCTAATTAAAATACAGGCAAAGATTTGAATAGATACTTCTCCAAAAATGATAGATAAATGGCTGACAAATGTAAGCAATCAAAGCCACAGGAGATACCACTTTACATCCACTAGGATGGTTCTAATTTTAAAAAAGGAAAATAACAAGCATTGGTGAGGATATAGAGAAATTATTATAGAAGCTTTATTGCTGGTGGGACTGTAAACTTGGTGTGCCCACTTTGTCAAACAGTTTCGCAGTTCCTCAAAATGTTAAACAGTTACCATATGACCCAGCATTTCCACTCCTACTCATGCATGTGAGTGGAATGAAAACATACAACCATACAAAAACTTGTAGACAAGTTCATGGCAGCATTATTCATGATAGCCAAAAGGGAAAACTACTTAAATGTCTATTAAGTAGTGAATAGGTAAACAAAATGTGCTATATCCTTAAAATGAAACATTCAACAATAAACAGGAATGAAGTGCTGATATATGCTGCATGGATGAACCTTGAAAATATGCTAAGTGAAAAAAAACTAGTCACAAAGACCACATATATATATTTTCATTTGTATGAAATGTCCAGAATAGGCAAATGCATACAGGCAAAAATTAGATTAGTGGTTTCTGAGGCTTGGAGGAAGGGATGGGAAGTGACTACTAAATGGTATAGGATTTCTTTTTCTAAAAGAAAATGTTCTAAAATTACATAGTCACATTCTTTGCACAACTGTGAATATATTAAAAACATTGAATTGTATACTAGAAGGATGAATTTTATTATATGTGAATTATATCTCAGTAAAGCTGTTATAAGAGTAGAAAGATTTAAAACATAGCTCACTGAAAAGAACATTTGCCATTTAGATAAATGAAAAGCAAATATATAGCCTTTGGAAATGAATTACAAGACAATCCTATCATCTTAGTTTTGGTTGCCTGTTACTTTATTTTCATTTACTTAATTAAAAAAATTAAAATATAGAGCCTTGTAAGGAGGAGCATTTTTCAGTGTCATACACAACAAGCCCTGGTCCCTGTAGAATTGTTGCCAGTGCATGAGCTGTGATCTAAAGCAATGACTAAACAAAGAAACTGAATGCAGAAATCATGTTTTAGATGAAAAAGAACTATGACAAATGATCATAGGAAGTTATGGCGCCTTAAGTCCCAATTAAGGGGAGAAGCAGGGGGCATTGAGTTGAAAAGCTACCTATTGGGTACTATGCTTATTATCTGGTTTCAATACACCCATGTAACAATCCTACACATGTACCCCTCTGAATCTAAAATAAAAGCTGAAATTAATGAAGAAATAATATTCTAAATTTAAAAAAGAGTGTGATGAAATTTACTTTCTTTCCTTTTTCCATGAGAAAATAAAAAACTGTATTGGGAAGAGGTAACCCCCACTAAACTGTTTCATAAAAGACCATAAAGAAGTCAGTTAAATCTTTAAAAGAACATATACCTTGGAACATTCTCTGCAGTAGAATAATAGGAAAGATGATGAGAGAAAAAGAAAGCAATGAATGGGGTGAGGGATAGGGTCTAGACCTCTAAAAACATACATTGGTCAAAATACCGTAGTATGGAAATCACAAGCTGAGAAGTTACTACTCTTCTATACAGACAGTGACATGATCTACTATGAGATTGGTTAGTAGAATCTCCAAACAAAGGTAGAGTCTCAGTTCTTGACCTTTGCTGTAGGTTAGACAGGAATTGTTTCATGTGATTTAGATCTAGAAACTTAGGGTAAACTGTGCTTCTAGGAGTAAGGCCCTGAGTATTAGAATTTTGTATGATGGTTCAGTATTGGATCTTTCTAAATTTGGGGCTCCTTCCTATGTGTCTAATACTTTTTGTTCACTATTTCATGTACAAGGCAACTCTGCACTATGAGGGAAACAGAGGGAAAAGAAAAAGAACCCTGAAGAGTTTATGGTTAGTCTTTTTTAAAGTTTTGTGTTGTATTTGCCCAAATAGAATCAAATAACTTTTTGGACAGTGATAATCATACAGCAGTAATGATAACTAGTACTTCTTAGGGTACTCTGCTTGTACCTTCTATGAATTATCTCATGCAATCCTCACAACAGCCCTATGATGTACATGCTTCTAAGCCTTAGTGGAACAGTGGAGGTGTGGAGGTGTTAAGTAGTCCAAAGTCATGTAGCCAGTAAGTAAGTGCTAGAGCAGGGATGTGAATGGTGGCAGGTTGGTCCCAGGACATACTCATAGTTATTAATCTGTGTGTGTTATATGATGTTTTATAATATCATATAACACTATTTTGTTTATAATATCATATAACACTATTTTGTTTATAATATCATATAATACTATTTTGTTTCCACAACTCACACAGATTATTTGATAGCTTACAAAACGAAATAAAAACATAAGACAAAAGTAAACAAGGTCACAAAGCAGCAGCATCAAGTCTATAAAACGGACCCACATTATTGGATTTCTAAGAGGAGTGGGGTTTGAGCCAGGTTTAAAAACAGATGGTCTCCACATCTTTATGCAAAAGAACTGCTCGAGAATGCTGGTCAAAAATGAAGATTCTTAGGCTCCTTCTCCAAGAGATTGTAATTCATGTTTGGGAGAAATCTGGGAATCTGCAGTTTGACAAACAACCCAGGTATTTCTGATTCAAGTGGAAGGTGGCCCATATTTTGTGAGATCCTGTGTCAAAGACTGTGTAGAACTTGACTAGCAAAGGGGGAGAAAAAGGAGGGCATTCAGGCAATGGTGATGATATGAGTCATGCCAGGAAGTTGAAAAATATAACATGAGTAGAGGGAATAATAGGCAGGCCTATTTGCCCCAAGCAGTTAATTCTGATTTTGTTGCTATTTCCCTTCTTCATCCAAATATTTTTGAGCACCAACTGTGTGCTGCTTACTATGAGCCCTCCAAGAATACAAAGATGGATAGCAGCATAGTCTTCTTCCCCAGGGAGCTTCATATCACAGAGGAGAGGTAGACATGCACACAAAGAAATAGCAATATAACAACCACAGCAATAGATGCATCAGTAGATGTAGCAATAGATGCATCAATAAAGGTAGCAACAGATGGTGGTGTGGCAAAAAATGGTCATAAATAGAATGACAGATTTGAAAGATGGATGGGACTTGAATACAGAGAGACGTTGGTATAGGGTGGTCCAGACTAAGCATACACGTGTACAAAAATTTTCCCACGAGGGAGGGGTGGGAAATGTGGAGGTTCTGGAAATGACAAATAGTGTATTTTGGGCATAAGGTACATGATAAGTAACAGTGGGGAAGATGACTGGAAGAATGTGTGTAGATTAGATTGTGGAGGGCCTTAAATGTTAAGCACGTATTGGGACTTGATTTTGCCAGCAATGGGGGCCATGAAAAATTTTGCCTAAGGGCTCTAAATTAAGTCAATCTGGTAGTACTGATTATAGGAATCATCTGTGAATACTTAGAAAAATATAAGTTCCCAAGTCCTTCCGCTATAGATTCTGACTCAGTATGTCTGAGGCAAAGCCTAGAAGCTTGTATTTTAAAAACACAACACAAACCGATGTAATGCTTATGATCAGGATTGTATGGGCAATAATGGGATAAGGAAGGCCTGAAAGCAGGGAGAGCTGTTGAGAGCCCATTGCTGCAGTTTGATGAGGGGGTAATGGGCAGTTCTAGACTTGTTGGTGTCCCCCTGGATTGTACTGGAGCAGATGGACCCTATAGCTATTACGGAGGTCAGAGTAATAGGGCTCAGTGCCTGGATATGAGAGAAAAAGAGATGACAGTGATGAAAATAGTTTTTGCCTGAATTCCTGGAAGATGTTGGTGCCATTAACCTCATCAGGGAATCCAGGAAAGAGGAGAAATAGTCTTTCACGTTGAATATAGAGTGTGGATTTTGAGATGCCTTTGGAGATGCAAGTGGAGATGGAGAGATCTCTTTATGCAATTGGAATGTGGGTCTGCATGGCCAAAGGTCTGGGAGTGAAGGTATAGATTTGGGAGCCACCAGTCAGGAGGTATTAATCGAGGACATGTGGTTAAATACCAAAGGGATGAGAACCATCTACAAAACTTGGCGAAGACCAGATGGAGAAAGAAAGGAACAATCTGAGAGGAGGGAAGGTTGTAAATGAATGCTGTGTCAGGAAATCAAGAGAGAGAAAATTTTAAGAAAGAGGGAGAATGGCCAACGGCATCAAATGGTGAAGGCAAACACTTCTGTTTCATTCTTGCTGACCTTGTAATGTAGTTGTGACTTAATTCTCAGCTTTGTGGTAGACATGAAAAATTTTAACGTGAGTGCAGCTGGATCACTATGATTGGCAAGTAATATTACAAAGACAACAGAATTGTAATTTCCCCTCTTTCTCACAGTCCCTTGAGGATTAGAATTGTATGTATCTCTTTAATTGCCTAATTCAAGGTGGTTTATTTGTGTGGTATACTTCTTTCAATTAGCCAGTCATTTTCTTATATGTAATTTTGAAGGACTTCTTGAAATAATTCAAATTTATGTAATTTTAAAAGCTTGTCCTATGAGTTGCTATGCCATTTTATGTCTTGCTGTTGTCATAGCAACTGGTTATATTCACCTCCCTTTCACCTGAATCTCTCAGTCTGGTCACTGAAAATTATATGCAAATGTGAGCTTCCACATTTTATGGGAAGGGTAGGATGAATGGGGAACTTCTGATTTGCTTTTTGTCTGATAAGAAGGTTAAAATTCAGAACACTAGAGAAGAGCTTCTATAGTGCAGAAGGTTAGAGAATAGTAAAACCCTGACTGGAAGCAAGAAACAGTGGCAGTGGAAAGGAAGGAGATAGGTCAATCCCTGGAGCCTGAGGTGGGACAGTAAGAAGGTGGTAGTGACCATCCCAGATGTAGTCATGTCCTGGGGCTTTAATGTGGCAGGAGACTGTGAACCCCCAGGGTTGCCCACTCAGAGCCTTGAAAGCATCCATCATTAGTCCTGCCTCAGCTTATGGGAACAACAACCAGCACAGACTTGGAGTTAGAGGAGTCTCCTTCTGTCCTAGAGCTAGGAAACCATGGATGGGTTGAGAAAACCCCTGCCCTTATCCCCTGCAGGGGTGGAAAAGAGAGATGAGGGTGTCTGTCTCAAGGTGAAACTTGGAAACTGTTTTCCAATTTTACCATTTTAAAAGCTATAGGTACAATGACAATACTGTATTCAGCTCCATTTTGGGTTTAATAGGCTTTTGTAGACTAGTCTGACAGGTACAGCACAAGGATTTCAAGCATGGATTTTGGAGCCACGTGGGTCTGAATTTAAATCCTTATAGGATCTCTACTCATTGTGTGACAAAGGGCAAATTACTTAACCTTTTAATGCCTTAGTTCTCTCATCCATAAGATGGGCATTATTACATATTCTTCATAGTGTTTCAATAATTTGCTGAGATTTTATATGTACAAAGCACTTAGCCTAGTGTCTAACATGTAATAAATGGTTAATAGAGTAGTTAATGTAGTAAAATATACTTTACATTCTAACAAATGACTGACAGGGACTTCTTTTGTTAGTTGCATCTTCATGCAGTGAGTGAAAGGCTAGATTGAAGCACACTGTTGCCCAGGACTGGCCTACCCTTTGACAACCATTTTAATGGACATTATTTATTCAACACGTGTTTAGTAGGGACAAAGAAAACTCAACTTTCTCTTAGCAAAAATATGCTGTGTCCTTTATGTTCAAACTAAGAAGGTTATTATTGGTATTTACAATTATACAACATTTTCAATTTACTTAAAATTATTTTACAGTTTTCAATAATATGTAAGTAGATAACATTAATCATATTCACCATGAATAAAGATCCCTTTCATGAGTTTAATTACAGAATTTCTATAAAAATATGTACAGCAGGTCAAATTGATTTTTAATTACATATCTTTTGGGGTATGTGGATAAAAATGTGTGTCCTTTATTTTATCTCTAATTGAACTGGCCTCTCACATGATCCTCCACTTTTTAACAATTTAAAAAATGTACTGTTGATTCTATTTGACACTTTTTCAACTCTGTCTGCCCTTATGATTTCAACAGTTTGTTTAGGTAAACCTTGATCTCTAGAGGTAAAAATGATCAGTCTGTAAGATTTTGAGTCTGTTTCTTCTTCCTTGTATCCTTTTGAGACTGCATCTGGGTGTTTGAGGAGAGGAACATGAGGCACAAACATATGGTGTGTGTGTGGTGGGGGGATTGTCTTATGGCTCTGTGGTCTCTGGGATGATTGACGGTCAGCATGATCACCCTGGTTGTTATTTGTCCTGCATAACTCAGTTTGCTCTTTCCTCTCTGCTGGTTAGAGCCCAGCGTGGAGAGCAGGTCCTAGGGTGACCTAATATAATAGTGTTCACACCTTTGTGTAATCCCCTCTCCTTGAGTTGAGGTGAGACCTGTGAATTGCTTCTAACCAACAGAATGTGGCAAAAGTGATGGGATGTCACCCCCGTGAGTAAGTTACATTACATGGCAAAGGTGAAGTTATTTTGCAGATATAATCAAGGTTCCAAATGAGTTGATTTTGAGTAAATCAAAATGAAGAATATCCTGTATGGGCCTGATTTAATCAGGTGAAAGTGCTTGAAAGGACTGGCCCTCCTTGAGGTCAGGGGCTCCAGGCAGCAGAGATTCTCCTTGTGAATTTGACTAGGAAGCCTGTGTGGTAAGGACTGGGGGTGGTCACAAAGGATGATTGTTTTCAGGAGTCCTAAACAGAAAATAAGGCAAGTCTTTTTCTTCTGCCTTCAGTGTGTCTTTACCTGTCTAATGCACAGAAACCAGGGCACATGCTTCTAGGTGTCTTGCTCCATCTTTTCTCTTCTTCCACAGTCTCCGTGGGGGAGGTTATGGTGGAACCTCTCACCTGCCCTCCAGCGTTGCATTCTCTTTCTTTAACAGAACAACAAGTGACATGCCTTCATTATAACAGAAAGTTGTATTTTCTACCCTGTATGAGAATTCTGTGAGTTTGGCAACTCCAGTCTGAATTGAAAACTCTAGACTTGATTTCTGATATGCTAGAGGAGGAGACAAAAACATTTATACAACTCCCTCTCATTCATTCATTCACTCACTAAGTATATATTAGATATCTACTATGTACCAGGGTCTGTTCATAGGGGATGCAGAAGTGAACAAAATAGAAAAAACACCTGTTTTCTTATAGCTCATATTCTCTTAAAATGAAAGCCTGACACACAGGGTTATTTCTTGCTGCACAACTTTATTTTGCAGATTAGAAGTTGGATAGTACTTCATTCTTTCTGTTTGCATTCCTTCAGTGAAAAATCCTTTTTTGTCTCTAGTCAAATGCCAATTAAAGTGATGGTCTCATACTCAAAGGCAGAAGGAAAAAGTACATTAATAGTTTTCAAAATATTACTGGGATGGTTAATACTGAGTGTCAACTTGATTGGATTGAAGGATGCAAAGTATTGATCCTGGGTGTGCCTGTGAGGTGTTGCCAAAGGAGATTAACATTTGAGTCAGTGGGCCGGGGAAGGCAGACCCACCCTTAATCTTGTGGGCACAATCGAATCAGCTGTCAGAGAACATAAAGCATGCAGAAAAATGTGTAGAGGAGAGACAGGCCTAGCTTCCCAGCCTACATCTTTCTCCTGTGCTGGATGCTTCCTGCCCTCACACATCGGACCCCAAGTTCTTCAGTTTTGAGACTCGGACTGGCTCTCCTTCCTCCTCAAGCTTGCAGACAGCCTATTGTGGGACCTTGTGATTGTGTAAGCTATTACTTAATAAACTCCCCTTTATATATGTATGTGTATATATATACATATCCAATTAGTATATATGTGTATACATACATATATACATATCCAATTAGTATATATGTATATATACACATATATACATATTATATATTATATATTACATATGCATATATAATACATAATATGTATATCTACATATAGTATGTATATATGTGTATATCTACACACATATACACATATACAATATGATATACACTATGTATATGTGTATGTGTATGTGTATATATACACATATATAGTATGTGTATGTGTGTGTGTGTGTATATATATCTATATATATCCTATTAGTTCTGTCCCTCTAGGGAACCCTGACTAATGCAATTCCCATCATTGAAAATGTTTAAAAATGATTAGTTTTCTGACTTTATTGTTAGAAAGTTAAATTTTTTTTTCTGTAGTTCTCTTTAATTTTTTTTTTTTTTTTTTCTGAGACAGAGTCTCACTCTGTTGCCCAGGCTGGAGTGCAATGGTGCGATCTCAGCTTACTGCAACCTCCGCCTCCCAGGTTCAAGCAATTCTCTTGCCTCAGCCTCCCAAGTAGCTGGGATTACAGGTATGTGGCACCATGCCTGGGTAATTTTTGTATTTTTAGTAGAGATGGAGTTTCACCATGTTGGCCAGGCTGGTCTCGATCTCCTGACCTCAGGTGATCTGCCCACCTCAGCCTCCAAAAGTGCTGGCATTACAGGCCTTTCAGGTTTTTTGGGGGGCTAATTTTTCAAACAAGACAATGTATTAGAATAAAATTTGAATAATAAAACAAGTGATGTGTTTCCAGGAAACTGTACTGCATCATTCCATGTTTCCTCAGAGTTCAGCTGTTTGACAACATTGGTCTGAAGTAACCATCGGCTGGCAAGTCTCAGGTTGCTCCTGTGGCTGTGGTTGCATCATGAGTTTTGCACACACATGCTGCGAAAATACTTGATCAAGGTCAAGTTGTTATTGATGAGAAGTTGTTTGTTTCTGATTTACTTTATTGAAAAAATTTCACTTAGGGCATTATTTTGGCAGGAATAAGACCAGTTTCCATTTCATCAATTGTATCATGAGTTGTATGTGAAAATGTGAGATAATTGCGACACTATTTTAATTTATTCCAGTGATGTTTTTGTACTCCTAAAAGATTAGTGCTTGAATGAGCCATCCTTTGTCCTCTGTGTGTGTGTATTTACGTGGCATTGTAAAACATGGGAGAGTGCTCTGTGTAGAGATGTTGGGGATTCATGTGGTGATTCCATTATTATATTTCCTCTTGTCAGTAGTTAAACCAGAATATGGTGTTGGCATATGTCAGTGGATTTATTTCTATTATCTACTGGATACTATACTATTTTCAGTAACATGATTGCCTTTATAACTAGTCTAGTACAACACTTTATAGGATTATGATATACTTAATTGGAAAAAGAGGAAAAATTGGTGAGGACTCTAGGAAATGTAACCTTTATACTGTAAGGTATGTGACAGGTACCTTTTCATGTAAAACATTGGTATGGCAAATTCAGGCCAGAGTTTTAAAAAGTAAAATGGCAAAGTGCAACCCGATGCCATTCAGAAAACTTGGAACACTCTAACTCAATTATATTGTTTGCCATTGGTTGGAAAGTTCCAGTTTTCATATTCTTCACTGGCATAGCAACTGTGAACAGAAGGTAACTAAGGTAGCTTATGTGATATGCCAATGTGTATTTCCATCTGGAGTAATAAGGCAGAGAAGAGAGAGACCTAGTGGATTTTCTAAATATACTACATCAACACCCCATCACTTGGGCACTATTAAATAGTAGGACACAGATGGAATGAGGAAGAGAACTGAATAAATAAAACATAGGCCAGAGGTTGTAGTCTTTTTAGAAGACTAACCTTTATTTGGAAATAAAATTTCAATTATAATACAATATTTAAAATCCACAATTACAAGTAATTAGTTTCCTCCCAATTGGAATCTTCCCTAAGCTCATGGTTTAGCAAATACAAGATTTGTGAGAAGTGCAAATAGTGATATGTACCAGGAACAGATAAAATCCTGACAACTCCCAGTTATATGATGGGAAGACAATTTGTATTATTTGGTGTTCAGGGAGGTGTGTGTGTTGTTTTTATTATACATTGTTTCAATAGATGTTGGAGTCCTGGTTGGGTTGTGGAAACTCTGATGCTCCAGTGATGATGGGCCAAGATAGATAAACTGGTAGTGAGACACTGAGAGCCAAGGTGGCAACTACCAACAGAAAGAATGGCTTTCCGATTCCTGGGAGTGGAGAGGGTTTGGTTTCTGATATGCCTCAGGTGGAGATCAGGTAAGACTGTAGATCCTTGCTTCAGGACAATGTGCGATTTTCCAGAAGAGGAGGCACTACATGCCAAGTTTTCGTGGAGGAGAGCCAGCAACAAAAGAAAAAAGAAATGGCTGTTTGAAGAGGAGCTGACAGATGATTTCTGGTTATTTTTTAAGACTTGGCATATACAGTGAAGTCTTGGCAAAGCTGAGAAAGAACACAGAAGCAAGTCTTGCTGCTGGGTTTTGCATAAATGTTAGGGAAGAAGAAAAAAGCATGTGGTCAAGGACAAAGATAATGGTTTTTGCAGATAAAGGTCACTTGAATTCTCAAGGCTGAGAAGCAGTGTATCCACATAATGTGTAATGTGTGATATGCTGATATGAAGTGTTTTCAGCTATTTAAGCACTCACATTTTTCTAACTTCTTAGTCCGTTCTTTTACATAGTACTTATCACAACCATATTATATTTATCTGTTTACTGTCAATCTCTTACTATCTTTATAAGAGCAAGGACTTTTTTTGTTCCATGTATGTGTGTTGAATGGTACTTGGCACATAGTAGATACTGAAATAAGTGCATTTAGGTATAATTGTGATTAATGATTGTCCTGTAAGTCCAATACCTTACAGAGTTCTGAGAAAGAACTAGGGAAAGAGCAGAGAAATGTGCTTAGGAGGTGTGGTGGTTTTGAAAGATACCCACAAATTCTGATACTCCTCTCTTCAAAATATGAAACCTAATTCCCCTTCCCTTGAGTGTGGGCTATAAAAGACATTGTAGCTTTTTCTTTATTCTCTCTGTTTTACTCACTCTCTGTTTACCCACCTTGGGGGAAGCTAACTGCCATGTCCTGAGGATACTCAAGCAGCCTTATGGAGAGGCCCGGGTGGCAAAGAACTGAGGCCTCCAGCCAACAGCCAGTGAAAGGTGAGGCTTCTGCCAGCACACACGTGAGCAAGCTCAGAAGTGGCTGCTCTCGCTCCAGTGAACTGCCGGCTGACTGCGGTCTCTGCCAGCAACTTGTTTGTGACTTCATGAAAGATCCTGAGTCAGATGCACCCAGTTAAGGTGCTTCTGAATCCCTGCCCCATACAACTGAGATAACAAATGTGTGTTGTTTTAAGCCACTAAGTTTGAGGGCAATTTGTTATGCAGCAAAAGATAACGACTGTAGGTGGGAATCTGCCACTCAGAAATAGTTCATAAAACTGTTTCTTGCTAGACTAAAGAAAAATTGCACGGATGGAAATGCACGCATTGATTTCTGCATAGTTTAATTTGTTTTCCTTTAGTCTTTTAAAAATAGAAGACTTTACTCTTACATTTTTATAACAGTCTGCAATGCCCCAAATCTTGTACGTTATGAATGGCTAACAAATGATGATGATAAGTTTTGCATTTTTATGATAATATTCTCGGATAGGATAAAAGACAGTTTCTACATCAGGATGTCCTTCTTTTTTCCAATCCAGTTCCATTTATGTAGATCAAAATATGTCACATCTGTGGAATGAAGAAACATGGTTTTGTGTGTGTGTGTGCGCGCGCGTGTGCGTGTGAAAGAAAACAACCTCCAACAACCATGTCATGGCTTCTTTCTATAGCTGCTTTTCAAACTCACATCACACACATACACAGCTTGAAAATATATGCCATAAACCCCAGAATTAAACAGCTTCAAGATGATTAGTGTTTTTTTTCTTAAACATCTGCTGAAAACACAATCCTTACCTGAAGAGGATTAACTCCTGGTCAGACGTATTTGGTGCAGAAATAGGTTTTATTTTAACTAACAAATAAGACATTTCAAAATTTGAATGCAGTATTTAAAATGATATTAGATATTGTTCATAAACCTGGAAATAATTTCTCTTAGATTTTTGAAGAAAACGTGTTTAATCCCTTTCTGGGAACTTGTTATGCCATAATCTCTTTCTGAGGAATCAGAAATGAAAAACTCCAGTGCAGTCATCTATCTTAAATCTGGGCAATGTTCGGCTTTAAGGTCACAGTGATCTGGCTCACATCATTTACAAGTTATAGGGCCCTGGGCAAATTATTTAGCCTTGCTGATGCTTGGCTTTCTCATCTGTAGCACCTCTTCTCCTCATTCACTCTAACAGTTCAGTGGATGATAATGGCGATGATATATACTCTATATTTGAAGCCAGTTCACATGGAGATGGGTTGTCACATTGATACTTAAAATGATATTTAAATTAGAAAAAATAATTCTATTTCTTCTCCTGCCAAGATGAGATTATTCTAAAGGCGCAAAAGAGCGTGGCTTCGGTTATAGGCCAATAATTCAATAACATAAACATGATATGGAGAAAGGCTAAGTGTGTCCAGCAAGATCTTGGGGTTAGCTTTGGCTGCTATTGGAATGCATCTGCAGTGACATGGCACAAAAGAGCATGGCAGTGTTCCATCACTCTTGGTGTGTGTCAGGCATATTTTAGGGTGCAAATCCAATCTAGATTTAGTTGTATATTTAAAAGTTGTTGATCAATATAAGTGATGTAGACAGTATGTGTGTGTATGTGCATTGGGGAGAAGCATGGTGCTAAAGAGAGGGGAATTGTTTAAAAAGCTGCTAATAAGTCCTTGTAGGAAAGATGATATTGATCGGGATGGCATTGCTCAGCCAAAGTTAGATGGTTGTGACTTAATTCTATCTTGACAAATCTAGGTTTTCCAGATGGAAACATGTCTGTGCTTGATACTTTCCTACCAGTGAGGAGATGAGGATTTTCCTCTCGTCTTTAGGCTCATACCGTGACTAACTGGTAGTGTGAAATGGATTTAGGAGTGATGAAATTCCCTTAGCCTCAGTGGCTCTGGGCCAGAGCAATGTGAAAAATATATTTTAAAAAAACCCTCACACCAGCTAACAATTACTCAACACTTAACTATGTGGCAGGCAACATTGTTTATGCAGAGCATGTGGCTTGACACCACCCACCTCCCCACCTCCTGCCCCAGCCAGTGTAAGAGGGAGGTAGTATTCGTGGCTGCCATTGGCAGGATGGTAGTCATGCTACGCGTTATCATTTCACCTCACTGACCCCAATTATCTCATGTTTTACTAGCTGTTAGCATTCTAGGATCTCTCTCTCTTGGATTTCACCCACTGCTCACTCTGAACCTCCTCCATCACCTATTTTTTTCCTTCTGGTTCTTTGTACAAATGACTCACTGTTATTGAAGAAAGTCATTTAACTTTGGTGTCTCAATCTCATGCAGAGGCAGCCCTGCATTGAAGGTGCCTTGTTCTAGGCACTGCAGACAGGGAGTAGTGAACAAACAAACAATAGGTGTTTCCCGTAGTTTAAATTCTAGTAGCGGGAGGCAGACAGCAATATAACAAAGTGAAACCTATAGCATGACAGAGAGTGGTGAGTACTGAGGAGGAGAATAAGGCAGGGAACAGCAAAAAGAGGTGAGGCCGGTGGAGAAAGAGTTGTAGTTTAAGGTATTAACAGAATGACCAGGGAAGGCCTCACTGAGAATGCGGTGTTTGAGTAAAGAGTTGCAGGAGTTAAAGAACAGATTGCTGCAATAATCTCAGCTGGGCCCTCACTTATGAGGAACATCATCTAGCGTTATCTTATCTGCCTCATTTTGATTCCGCATCACATACTGCTGAGCTTTCCCAAGTCCCCTTCTTTAAGCCTGTATGTCACCTCTGCATCATCCCTGCCAGGTCTTTACCTTGAGATCAGCACACTTCCTTCTTTACCTGGTAGGGCTGACTGCACAGAATTTATTCTGCTGATATTTATTAAAAACTGATCACATGGAATAATCAAATACTCCTGATCTCCTGGAGCTTATATCTTACTGACTTTATATTCTAGCATCACTCCCTATTCTACGCTACTCCTCTCTTCTCAAGAATGTCTCCATATTTATCTATTGTTTAAAAGATAAATTACTATTTAAAAGAAGTGCTTCACCTTTTTCCATCTTGTTCCGTTGATCCCAACTTCTGCCTTTTTCTGGAACCAAGTGCCATCAATAAATCTCTTTTCATTTGTCAAATCTTCATTCTCCTGCTTTTGCCAGCTGCTCACTTCCATACTGCTTGCAGATGTGCGCAGGATGCTCTACTCCAAAAAAGCCTTCTTTTGATTCCCCTTCAAGTTATAACTACTTATTGCTCACTTTCCTTTCCTTGACAAGCATCTTGAAAGCTTTAACAGCATTGTTTCCATCTATTTACCATTAGGTTACTGCAGTTTCGAGTGGCAAACCAAAGCATATGGTGTGTAATGGGATAGAATAAACTATAATTGGGAGTGTTCCAGAGAATCTGGGGCTTCCTATCTATGAATTGAGCCCTGCTTCCTCTCTGTGAACTGGCCTACCCATAATTTTACAGAAAATGCTCCCTCAATATTTCTCAATACTTTCTATCAATGACTCAAAAATATTTTTCTTATCTCATTGCCCTTGAACACTGTAAAAGTGTACCATTGTTGGTGTTCTTTATTGATATCTTTTTTCTCAGTATCTGGCAGAGGACCATCTCAACTTTCTCCCTCATTTTTACTGCTTCCTTTCCTTCACTGGCTTCTTTTGCTTTTACCCCACCAGATTGCACATTCTTCAGTGCTCTGTTCATGGTCCCTTTCTCTCTGCTTGATGAAGAAATATAATTTCATGTCTTTAAGTGGTAGACACTCTGATTTGTATCCAAACTCCTGACTTTTCTTTAAAAGTAGGCCAACATTTCCAATTATTTGTCAAACATTTCTACCGGAATCTCTGATTTAATCCATCTGAGGGTAGATCACTATCTCTCAGGTCCTCTCTCAGATTGGCTCATCTTTGTTTCTGTTGATGCCTCCACCTGTTCAGGCATCCAGGCTTGAATCCTTAGTGGGAATTTTGACTTCATCCTTTGCCTTTCTCTCTACAATTCACCCATTGCCCTGACCATCTCATCACTCTTCCAGGTGATCTTTTCTCAGTATCTTGTTTGTTTCATTCACAATTTGTAAACGTTTTATGGCAATCATTAAAAAGTCAGGAAACAACAGGTGTTGGAGAGGATGTGGAGAAATAGGAACACTTTTACACTGTTGGTGGGATTGTAAACTAGTTCAACCATTATGGAAAACATTATGGCAATTCCTCAAGGATCTAGAACTAGATGTACCGTATGACCCAGCCATCCCACTACTGGGTATATACCCAAAGGATTATAAATCATGCTGCTATAAAGACACATGCACACGTATGTGTATTGTGGCACTATTCACAATAGCAAAGACTTGGAATCAACCCAAATGTCCATCAGTGACAGACTGGATTAAGAAAATGTGCCATATATCCACCATGGAATACTATGCAGCCATAAAAAAGGATGAGTTTGTGGTCCTTTGTAGGACATGGATGCAGCTGGAAACATCTTCTGAGAACTTCACAGAACAGAAAACACACCACGATGTTTCTCACTCATAGGTGGGAACTGAACAATGAGATCACTTGGACTCGGAGGGGACACTCCACACACGGGCCTATCATTTGGAGAAGGGGGAGGAAGGGGGAGGGGGGAGGGATTGCATTGGGAGTTATATCTGATGTAAATGACCAAGTGATGGTTGCTAATGAGTTGATGGGTGCAGCACACCAACATGGCACAAGTATACATATGTAACAAACCTGCACGTTATGCACATGTACCCTAGAACTTAAAGTATAATAATAAAAAATAAATTTAAAAAAAAAGTTGCTTGTAAACTTATTTATTCCTTTGTCAGAATGAGATTACAGACCATATCTATTGTATTCTACATTGTAATTCCAGCTCCTGGCACAATGCTTAGTATGCGGTACTTCTCAATAAATGTCTGTTGAATAAATAAAGAAGTGGGATCTTGTTAATTATTTCTTGGGGATGTCTCCAATCTCTGTTCCTTTGAATTGCCATCTCCACCACTTTATTTCAGCCCTTACTACTGACTGCTGAGATTATTGCAACAGCTTTTCAAATGGCTTTGTCCTCATTCCTTCCTCTGAGTAATCCCTGCTACAAAGAATGACCAGAATTCCCCTCCTTTTTTAAAAAGCAAAACTTGTCAAAAAACTTTCCTAAAGAAAAAAATGTACATCCCCCTAGCTAGCCATTAAAGTTCTTCTACACTTAGTGCCAACTTACTTTTCCGTCACTGTCTCCATTAGTCTCCCATTTATAGAATTCTGTATGTCAAGAGCTCATTGGTGTAGAACCAGTTATGTAATTTCTAGTTACCTTTGATCAAGAGTTGTTATTCCTGGGAAAGCGATTTTGACAAATAGTCTAAAGACTGAATGATCATTACCAACTCTGTAGTTATGAGGAATTAATAATACAAGCTAGAACGTTATCTTTATATTCAGACTCTTCTTTAGAATCTGTTTTTACCAAGAAGGGGAAGGAGAAGTATTATATAACTAGAATTTATTAATATTCTAGGAATACATTGTAGGTATGGAGGAGGAGCCGTAAACTAAACGCAAAACTGACAGAAAAGTACATGGACATATACTTAACTCCATGAGTAGCAGGCAAAAAGCAAGTCTGTGCACTTGGGGAGGTTGGTTGGAGCAAATAGGCTCTGGAATAAATTTAAAGTATACTTGGATGATTATTTTCTCTTATGAAAGTACAATTGCAGAACCTCATTAGTTTTGTTTAGAGTAAGATTACTTAAATATGGATGGAATTAATGCTTTGGCATATTGCTGACCAGAAATGGTCCTACAGTAGACGTGGAATAAATGTTCGTTAAATAAATAAAGGGCTTGTCTAGGCACATTATTTGGCATAGCAAATGAAGAAAGATAATTGTATTAGTCCATTTGTGCATTGCTATTAAGAAATAAATACCTGAGACTGGGTAATTTATAAAGAAAAGAGTTTTAATTGGCTCATGGTTCTGCAGCCTGTACAGGAAGCATGATGCTGGCATCTGCTTGACTTCTGGGGAGGCTTCAGGAAACTTACAGTCGTGGAAGAAGGTGAAGGGGGAGCAGAAATATCACATGGGTAGAGTAGGAGCAAAAGAAAGAGGGGGGAGGTGCCATACACTCTTAAACAACCAGATGTCATAAGAACTTACTATCGAAAAGGCAGTAAGGAGATGGTACTAAATAAACCATTCATGAGAAATCTACTCCCATGATCCAATCACCTCCCACCAGGCCCCATCTCCAACATTAGGAATTACAATTCAACATGAGATTTGGGCAGGGAAAGCATCCAAACTATACCAATAGTGTAATTGGGGAAGTCAGTGATTTGCAGTTCCAGGAGGGGCAGATTAAAAAATTCAATGGCACAGTAATATGGTGCCTTTATAACTGATAGATAAATTGAATTTTTATTGAATGAAGAAAGTATAGAGAAGACTTTGGTTGGATAACAAGACTTTGAGAGCATATAGGGCTAGTTGGGATACTGATCTGCCATTTACTTTCTCTATGGCCTTGGAATATCATTCTTGCACAGTTATTATAAGTTTGAGAAGATATAAGTAAACCACCCAATTTAGTGCCTGGTACTGTTCATTTCACCTTGTATCTGGTCAACAAATGGCAACTAGTATTTGGCTGGGAATTCTAGGGAACATCTCCCTGGAAATATTCAAGTAGAAAATAAATAATTGGTGATATAGGTAGTTTAGATTTCCTCACTTCTCTGAAGATAATCCAGCCAATCTTTTATGTTCCATTACAACTATGGGAGTTATACATGATATAAATGATAAATTGATGGGTGCTGACGAGTTGATGGGTGCAGCACACCAACATGGCACAAGTATACATACGTAACAAACCTGCACATTATGCACATGTATCCTAGAACTTAAAGTATAATTAAAAAAAAAAA
>NW_016814053.1:798266-802115 GCF_001698545.2 Rhinopithecus bieti | reverse complement strand
ACTAAAGAATATTCCATAAGTTACATGATGTGAATCTTGGAGTCAGAAGCCCTTCTGGTCCTGCTTCTATTAAATATTGGTTGCCTTAATCAAAGAAAATAGTCTTATTTGTGTCTCATTTTCAAATCCATATAATGGGGATAATAATATATTTATTTATTTATTTATTTATTTTTTATTTTTATTTATTTATTTTTAAAGTGACCTGGAGCCTTGACTCCAAACTGTAATTTAGTTTCTGTTCCCATTGTCTAATGAGTAAGTGTGATGCAATTACATATTACGAAAGAGTCCTGGATTTATTGGAATCAGATTTTGTGTTAGAAAATTGCATAAGGACTGTTTTAGTTAGAGTTTTCTGGGGAGACAAAACTGATAGAATATTTATCATCTATCTGTCTATCTATCTATCTATCTATCTATCTATCTATCTATCTATCTAATCTATTTGCCTGAGGGGGAGAGAGAGAGAGAGAGAGAGAGAGAGAGAGAAGGGGTAATTGGCTCACTTGATTGTGGAGACTGAGAAGTTCCATGATAGGTGGCCTGCATGTCTAAAGGCCTTAGAACCAACGAAGCTGATGGTGTAACTCAGTCCAAAGCTGAAAGCCCAAGAGCCTGAGAACTGCTGGTGTGAGGCCTGTAGTCCAAAAAAAAAAAAAAGCCAGAAAACTCAGATTTCTGACATTTAAGGGCAGAAAAGGAAGAGTGTCCCATTCAGTTAAAGTCAGAGCAAGAATCTGCCCTCCCTCTGCCTTTTTGTTCCACTTGGGCCCCAGCCTATTGAATGATGCCTGCCCACACTGAGGGTGGAATTTCCCCACTCAGTTCACTGACTCACATGCCAGTCTCCTCTGGAAACACCCCCATAGAAATTCCTGGGGCCGCCCAATCATACTAATCAAATGCCAAACTACCTAAGTTTCCCTTTCAGCAGAAGAGGGATGGGCTCAGTGCTTATTGTTGCATTGATTTATATTGAATCATCAATACAATGATTGAGAATAAATAATACTTTACTGCCTCTCTTGGTATCCCTTAATTCAAGCTGACACCAAAAATCAACCATGACAGGGACTAAGGGCATCTTTTGTGATATTCATATTACTAAAATATCTTTGATGGATGGAAGGAGCCCCAGTGAAGTTCAGCTGCAAGAAAGTACCAGCGCCTGAGGAAAAACTCCCTCTATAGCAAGACAGCTCTGAAGTAGCACCTGGGATTGCCACCTGGTCATTGGGTGTTGAGGAGGAATGGTTTCAGGTATAAGATGAGAATAAGAATGTGGAGCTTTTTTCTTACCAATCCACCTTACTGTGAACACAGTCTGAGGAAACTGACTATGTGTGTTTGAAATGAAAGATTATAACACTCCGGGAAAAAATGTCCTCCTTCTGCAGCCTGAGGAACCCTTGCTACTTGGGCAAGATCTAGACCAGCAGCAGGTAGCAGTGATCAAAGCAAATATCCTAGCCCTAACTCCAGCTCTCTAGGTGTTGTCAGGTAGAGACATTAGCAGGGATAAATGGAGAGATCTTTTCTTTCTACCAACATTTTGACTGTCTCTAACTTCTTGAGTGGCAATACAATTGGATGATACATATCTATAGATATCCAGTACTTGTTAGAGTTTAATGTGGATATGAATCATCTGGAGAGGTTGTTAAAATGCAGATTTTAATTCACTGAATATGGGGTGAATTCTGGAATTCCAAGTTTCTAACAAATTCCCAGGTGATGTGAATATGGCTGGTCTGAGGACCACACTTTGCATAGCAGGGTGTAGTAGATAAATTTATGTCCCCCAAGAAGATCCCATACCCTAGTGCCTGGGACTATGAGTATGTTACCTTACATGGAAAAAGGAACTTTATAGATATAATTAAGTTTGCTAATTTATTGACCTTAAAATAGGGAGATTCTCCTGGATTATTTCAATGGGTCCAGTGGAATTATATAAACCCTTGAAAACAGAGAGCAGAAAAGAAGAGGAAGTCAGAGAGACGTGATATGTCAGAAGGACTTGACACACCATTGCCAACTTGAAGATGGAAGCACCATGTGGAGTTCTGCCAACATCCTGAATGAGTTTGGAAGTGGATTCTTTTCCAGGGCGTCCAATAAGGAACTCAGCCCTGCTGACACCTTGACTATGGCCGTCTGAGACCCAGGGAATCCAAATGAGCTATTCGCTGCCCAGACTTCTGATCCATAGAAACAATAAGCTGATAAGTGAGTATGGGTTTAAGCTGATAAATTTGAAGTGATTTGTTGTGGCAGCAATACAAAACTATACACAAGGTAATCCACAGCACCTCGCATGGACTCATCCAGTATGAATACAGTGAATCTGTGTTTCACATCCAGGAAGGATGTAAGACAATCAGAATTGGCTTTTGCCTTGACCAGGCCTCTAGGGTTCTCAGAATTATTAAGGAAGGCCGGACCCTGGGAGAACAAAGATGTTTTCACAGTAGAGATAGATAGGGCCTTGGAGTTCTGTTAAAAGAGAATATTTAAAGAGACAGGAGGCTTTCCAAGGAAACTGTAACTTACAGGTCACAAACAATATATATAGGTTACAGGTAATATCAATATTTTGGGAGACAGCTCTTCATGGGTCTCTTGTATTTCTCTGCACTCTTGTGAGCAGAAGCACTGACAGCTTTTGGTTGCAGATGATCCTTCCAGGATGTTTGTATAGTGAACAGCCTTGGAAGACAGAGATAGAGTCTGGTCTTCTCTGGACCAAGGGTAGGTTTATTTACTGCTAGTATAATAAAAATCGTATTTCCCTTGGGGGTGAAGGTGGGCAGGTTTGTTTGCTGCCCATTGTAAAAGATGGGGTTTCCTTTAGCTTGGTGTTCCTATTTCTGTGGCTGTGATGCAAACCCACTGTGCACTCAGCATCTATCTGGGCTTCTTGAGATTACCCCCATGGGCTTTGAGGGGCAAGGAGAACCAGTATAAATGTGAAGCTTATGTTTGCTCTTGCGAAGAATAAAGTTCTTTGTCTCTCACCTAGGAGGCTAATCTCTTCTGCCATCATCCATGAAGCTATGGCAGGCTCACTTGTTAGCTTGCAAGAGGTTAAAACCTCAGTCCCTTCACAGCTCATGACAATGTATGGATAAAATCTCTCTCTCTCTCTCTGTCTCCCTCTCTGTGTGTGTGTGTGTGTGTGTGCATACGCCTGTGGATTCCAAATATTAAAACTTAAAAGATACTATTAAAAAAGTCAAAGAAGATGAACTTATTATGAAATAATATGAAGTTTCTCAATACCATGAAGTAAATAGGTTTTTGGCTCTAGTACTGTCTTCTAAAGTCATGTCGTTTATAGTGACTCTCCTGCTAACAAATATTATATTCAATCAGCAAGAAGTCCAGAAGTTAACTGAAATAAACAGTTCTTCTTTTCTTTGATATTTATTTTGCTACCATGCCTAGCATGTTTAAGTAATATAGATCTTCCCAAATATCATTTTATGTCAAATTTTTTTGCATCCTTCATTCTTTAGTATCTTTGCTTCATTTATTTATTTATTTATTTAATTTTTTTTTTATTATACTTTAAGTTCTAGGGTACATGTGCATAACGTGCAGGTTTGTTACATATGTATACTTGTGCCATGTTGGTGTGCTGCACCCATTAACTCGTCAGCACCCATCAATTCGTCATTTATATCAGGTGTAACTCCCAATGCAATCCCTCCTCCCTCCCCACTTCCCATGATAGGCCCCGATGTGTGATGTTCCCCTTCCCGAGTCCAAGTGATCTCATTGTTCAGTTCCCACCTATGCGTGCGCACATGCGGTGTTTGGTTTTCTGTTCTTGTGATAGTTTGC
>NW_016814053.1:751250-795814 GCF_001698545.2 Rhinopithecus bieti | reverse complement strand
TCTCCTGGTGTGCCCGTTTGCTTAAAGCGCAGTATTGGGGTGGGAATTACCCGATTTTCCAGGTGTTGTGTGTCTCAGTTCCCCTGGCTAGGAAAAGGGATTCCCTTCCCCCTTGCGCTTCCCAGGTGAGGCAATGCCTCGCCCTGCTTCAGCTCTCGCTGGTCGGGCTGCAGCAGCTGACCAGCACCGATTGTCCGGCACTCACCAGTGAGATGACCCCAGTACCTCAGTTGAAAATGCAGAAATCACCGGTCTTCTGTGTCGCTTGCGCTGGGAGTTGGAGACTGGAGCTGTTCCTATTCGGCCATCTTGCTCCGCCCCTCTTGTATCTTTGCTTCATTTAAATAATAATAGTGGTAATGATGATGAGCTTGGTTCTTGATAAAAAATATTTAAATGCTTTATTCTAAATTTTGGGAGCTGATATGAGCCTTTGGTAAACATTGTAAGAGATTATAATTATTTTGAACATTTTTTAAGAAGATTTAATTTTGCAAGAGGGCCCCAGTGTAATAGTACTTCATTAGAAAAAAAATCAAAATTTAGTAGATATTTATTGCTCTTTCTAGATAGATTGAAAAATTATGTGAACGATCATAGCCCTATTTGCACCTTTTAGATCCATCAAGGAGGAATGTAAGTGTGCTTGTAAAGTAAAAACACTCTGTGAGTTTTGTTTTCCAAAAATGTGTTACTTAGAGACTGGGACAGTTTCAGGTATTCCAAATATAGCTTGTTTGGTAACAGATATCACTTGATAGTCTTCTATATCAAATTTGTCTTTTTATTGACTGTGCCTATTGAATATTCATTGTGTCTACCAAGACAGATTAAATATTTGCATGCAGAACTGTTCCGATTTTTATAAAAAGACTGTAAGTGTGTTGTTTTTTGTTTTGAGTCACCACTATTTCTCCATCTGCTTTTCATAGATTTCTGCCAAGTGGAAGAACATGAAAAATAATCTAGGCCAAATGTTACCTTTTTTTGGTTGAAATTTTGTGTTTGTTTATAGCAGAAAAGCAATAGAAAGTAATTGTATAATAAGGAGTTCCTGTTTACTGAGTGGCAGATGATTGCCTGGCAGACCTGGTTGAAAGTAGAGGTGAGTGGGAGTGAGGAAAGGTATGAAGACAGGTAAAATTTCCTCTTCTACAAAAAATGGTAACTATGTGAAGTGAGGGCTATGCTAATTAGCTTAATTGTGTTAAATGTCTCACAGTGTATACATATCTCAAAACACCATGTTGTATATCCTAAATATATACAATTTTAATTTGTCGGTTATACCTCAATAAACCTGGAAAAAATAAAAAAGACCTGTCTTCATTGTATAGGCAAGGCTGATCTGATTAAGATTTTTCTGAATTTGAAATGTTCACAGTTAAAATAGGTTAAAGTAATTAATTCTTTACTGTTTTTTGAGCACTCCCTATATACAAAATACTTTGAGTTAAACAGTGCAATTCTTTTTTCATTTATAAACATAGCAAGTCTTGCCAAGCCCCTCTTTATTTAACAAACAAAATGCCAATCTCTTTTGCTGCAAGTTTGTTTTAGTATTTTGCATCTAACCCTTGAATAAGATAATTTGGGTTTTCCAACAGCTCACTGCCAGCATGCAGATTGTTTTTGCTCTTATATTTTCCTTGAGAACTGCTCATTCGCTATTTCCAGGACACTAAAGATCATCTTAGAAGATTAGTAAAAGGCCACCAAAATGATCTGAAAGGAAGAAAAAAAACATCTCCAAGGGGAAGACTAGTTCTTGTTTTGATAAAATATTAGAACCATTAACTTTGTCTTCAATATTCTCTCTCCCACTTTCTCACTGGGTTTGGAAAGTGTTATGATTTAAGACTGAAACTTCTTTTAGCTGATTAGACACCATTTTACTATTACAAGTTCTGCTTTCTCTTATTCTTTGTTGTTGATGTTAATGGTTGATTTATTTCCAAAGTTTTCCTTAATGTTGGAAATATAAATTCAACACACATGACTGAAAATTTAGCAGTGATATTGCTTTTTGACATCTACTAGCCTTTGACAGGAATGCTTTTATTCTGTGAATTATGAATGTTATGTAATACTTCTATGCTATGTTTTGTGAGATCATAAAAATGAGCCTTGGAGAATCTGAGGCATGAAATTTTGTGCCTTTGTTGATCTCTGGTGTCTCTGTTTGGTCCAATTTAACACAAGCCATGGTGTCTTATTAGTATTGTCATTTCCACATATCATGTAATTTGTAAATACCAATGTAAAGAGCATTTTTTTTTTCATAAGGGAGAGAAAAAGTCCAAAGCACGTCTGTTTTTTTTTTTTTTTTTTTTTTAATTAAATAATAGGATGAGGTGAGAGTTGATAGTGTTAGTGTTTCCTCCCTTAAGGGCAAGTAATATTGCTCCAGGTGTAGTTTTTCACGTAATTCCCTTTGCACTCTCCCCCAACCCCTACCTAGGATATTTTCTGTACTTTGTTAGCATAAAGGGAGTATTTTCAGCCATTTCTTTGATCAAATTGGGAAATATTCTGGGCACTCTTCAAAATACTGTGCAAATTCTCAACTCAGCACCCTGCTCAAGTGTTTCCTTTTCCTGTGATGCCATCCCAAACCTAACTCCACTAGAAAGTACACTCAGCTCAGATGACAGCTTTTCTGAATGTCCTAAATTTTGTCTGATTTAGCCTGTATTGAAGTACCCCTTTTTGTTGACTCTTATCTGCATTAGAAGAAGGTCTTTCCTTTGTCTCTTCCGCCTTTCTCTAGTTATTTGATTTGTATGTGTTTTGGCTTTCAAACTGCTATGTGAAGTCTGTGGGACTAGGGCCCCTGTCTTATAAAACCTCTACACCCCTGTGACACTGGAAAGAGTAGCCACTGAGGAAAAAATTGGTGTTGATTAACTGAATGACATCCAGTGAGCAGTGTTGTTTACTTCCTCATGCCTTTGGCTTCCTTTGTGGGAAGGCCCAGTGTCTTCATATAGAAGTGGCTTGATGAATATTAATTGAATATATGAATGTGATGATGAGATGTGGTCCTTTTGTTTTATTTTGCTTGTTTTGAATTAGGTGACATGATCTTTTTTAAAAAGTCATAGAAATGGTATAAAACCTGCCTAAAATGGAGTATTTCAAATGGACATGTCAAATATGGTGGCAGCCAGCTGTACAGGACACTGAAAACTAGGCAAAAAGATGAGACGAAAATGAGTTTCTCCTTACTGGGACAAGACCGTATGCTTAGACCCCATGCTATATGGGAAATGGAAGCTCTGATTAAGAATCTGGGCATCTTAGTCCCGTGCCTATGGTCTGACCATGCTTTTTTATTGGTTTTAAGAGTCTGACCCCTTTGGCTAAGAACAAGCCTTTTCTAAATACCATTGGAGAAAGTGATGGGGATAAAAACCAACCCAAAAAACCCAAAGCTGCTGACTCAGCAGCAGTTCCAGCTAGAGGAGTGCTGTGGTGGTAGGTCGTTTGTAACAGAGAACAGCTGTCTCTGGAATATCGGTGCCAGAAATTCTTCTGCTTGACTTTCATTGTATGTTTCTTGCCAGGAGAGCTGTGTTGTTCATGGGGTGCACACTTTTTTGTAAGATTGTTTTGGCTTCACAATCTGTTAATATGAGAGGTTTTTTTTTTTTTGACTCCAAAAATGGCTTGGCGAGTGCAGCATCAGTGATGTGCCCTCTTGTTGTTTTCCTTGGAGGCAGGTGGCTATGTAGGCTTCTCAATATTCCTTTATTTGTGCAGCATTTTGATGTCATCTCATCAGTGCTGACTTCAGTAGGGATGGAATTTTTGAGTTAACTTCTGTGTGTTTTGTTTGTGAAAAATACATTTAAGAGAATGTAGTTGAGGTGCTGTGGCCTAGAGATCAAGGGACAGAAACTGTTTTGACTTCAGCCTGGGAGAGATTTGTTAGGGGCTATGTTAGCAGAACTTGAACTGGTTAGAAATAAACTGGTAGTTGTCTTTTGTGGAAGGAAGCACCTAGGAATACTCAGATGTCTTTGCGACTTGGAAAAGAATCTGCTACCCTAAAAATGTCCTAAGAGCTAGTAGTTATTTGACCTATTATGAAAATTATCCTGCAAGATTTTTGAGAAAGATAATATAAGGAAACTACATAAATGTAATGCCTTAAAATAAAATTAAATCCTTAACCCTGTGAAAAGATACATTTTTCCTTTTCCTATCTGAATATTAACTTTTAATTACATTAACGTCTGTGTATTAAATCTTTGCTTTTTTTCTTACTTAAAGGAAAAAACTTTCCTCCTTTTCAAGGATAGTTCCTCCATTTTTGCTGATGATCTCATTTATTTGGACTACTTTCAGAGTAGTAAAATAAATTTCTCTTCCTTTTTTCATTTGCATATTTATTCCCTCTTCCTTCCTTGGCTCCTTTGCCATTTATCTACAATAAATTAAGGTTTCTCATCATTCTGAAACCCACTTTTTTTTTGTAACCTTACTTCCCTTTGGTCTACTGTCCTATTTTTCTTCTTACTATTAATTGAATTCAATTTGGCTTTATGGATTATGCATAGTGTTAGCTACTGCGGTGCAGAGATGAATTAACATAGAGTGTCTGCTTTCAGATAGCTCATGGTCTACTAGAGGATGCAGACAAAGTGGGCGACCTGGTAGACTGTGCTAAGTACAAAGCAGAGTTAGACATTGAAGAATTGAAGGACACAGAGCATGGGACATGTGACTCCATCTCAAAGACCAGGAAGCTTTCTCAAAATAGATCATGCTCTAGTAGAATCTTGAAAGATTAGTAGAGAAGATAGAAAGTCCTGTATGGGCAGGCAGAAAAACATGAGAAAATTAATATATGATTTGGCACCTTGGAACGTATGGCTTCTCTGGTAGGTGAGGCCCATACAGACCCATACAATGGTTCTGTATACCTTACAAAGGAGTTTTAGTTTCCTTTTACATTTGTAACAATTTATTATAGACTTGGTAGCTTAAAACAATACAAATTTATTATTTTACAGCTCGGGAGGTCACATGTCTGAAATGGGCCTTGTGAAGCTAAAATTAAGGGTTGGCAGAATTGTATGCCTTTTGGAAGCTCAAGGGGAGATATCGGGGGGAAACCCCACCCCTGATATTTATTGTGGGTTCTTTTCTATTCCCTAAGCATCTCAACTGGTTTGAGAAATAAAGGGAAAGAGTACAAAAGAGAGAAATTTTAAAGCTAGGTGTCCGGGGGAGACATTACATGTCGGCAGGTTCTGTGATGCTCCCCAAGCCGTAAAACCAGCAAGTTTTTATTAGTGATTTTCAAAAGGGGAGGAGTGCACGAATAGGGTGTGGGTCACAGAGATCACATACTTCACAAGGTAATAAAATGTCACAAAGCAAGTGGAGGCAGGGCGAGATCACAGGACCACAGGATGGGGCAAAATTAAAATTGGTAATGAAGTTTCGGGCACGTGTTGTCATTGATAATATCTTATCAGGAGACAGGGTTTGAGAGCAGCCAACCTGTCTGACCAAAATTTATTAGGCAGGAATTTCCTCATCCTAATAAGCCTGGGAGCACTACAGGAGACGGGGGCTTATTTCATCCCTTCAGCCATACAAGGCGGCCGCCTCAAGGGGGCCATCTGTAGACCTACCCTCAAGGCTCATTCTCTTTCTCAGGGATGTTCCTTGCTGAGAAAAGAATTAGGCGATATTTCTCCTATTTGCTTTTGAAAGAAGAGAAATATGGCTCTGTTCCACCTGGCTCACCAGCAGTCAGAGTCCAAGGCCATCTCCCTTGTTCCCTGAACATCGCTGTTATCCTGTTCCTTTTTTCAAGGTGCCCAGATTTCATATTGTTCAAGCACACATGCNGGGGGCTTATTTCATCCCTTCAGCCATACAAGGCGGCCGCCTCAAGGGGGCCATCTGTAGACCTACCCTCAAGGCTCATTCTCTTTCTCAGGGATGTTCCTTGCTGAGAAAAAGAATTAGGCCATATTTCTCCTATTTGCTTTTGAAAGAAGAGAAATATGGCTCTGTTCCACCTGGCTCACCAGCAGTCAGAGTCCAAGGCCATCTCCCTTGTTCCCTGAACATCGCTGTTATCCTGTTCCTTTTTTCAAGGTGCCCAGATTTCATATTGTTCAAGCACACATGCTCTACAAACAATTTGTGCAGTTAACGCAATCAACACAGGGCCCTGAGGTGACATTCATCCTCCTCAGCATACGAAGATGATGGGATTGAGAGATTAGAGACAGGCATAGGAAATCACAAGGGTATTGATTGGGGAAGTGATAAATGTCCATGAAATCTTCATAATTTATCTTCAGAGGTTGCAGTAAAGACAGGCGTAAGAAATTATAAAAGTTTTAATTTGGGGAACTAATAAATGTCCATGAAATCTTCACAATTTATGTTCTTCTGCCGCAACTTCAGCCGGTCCCTCCGTTCAGGGTCCCTGACTTCCCGCAACACGGAGAATCTGTTCCTTGCCTTTTTCAGCTTCTAGAGCCTGGCTGTATTCTTCAGCTTATGGCTGTGTTACTAGTACTGGGGACCAGGACATGCATATCTTTGGAAGGCTATTACTTTTCTTACACAGAAAGTGTTTAAATTTATCCTGAAGGCAAGAAGATGCTCTTGACACACATTTAGCCAATGAATATGGTGGTGCTTTAGAAATTTATGCTTTAGAAGAATCACTCTATGGAAAATAGACACTGGAGATAGGGGGAAAATTAAAAGGATATTGCAGTTGTTCATGCAAGAACAATGGGATCCTAAAACAAGGCAAGGCAATGTGGATGGAAGGGGAGATGGTAGACTTAGCTAAAAAAATGAATGTGGAGGCTGATCCAGGTCTTTAGGATGAGTCATCCTGGATGACTCTCAACTTTCAATCTTAGGGAGCCTAAGTAGACAGCTATTCCATTAACCAAGATAGAAAATACAAAAGAAGGTACCAGCAGATTTGGGGTAACAAAATATTTGACTTTGGTTTTGGTTGTGTTGAGTTTGAGCAGAGAGGCATTGTACCCAGCTGAAGAAGATCTGGAACCCAGGAGAGAAGGTGGTATTTGAACTCATAAGACAACAATTGTATAGAAGAGGTTGCCTAAAGATAGAGTGTAAAATGAAAAGATTTAAGGGTCAAGTCTATGTTATTAATGACTGGTCTTACAGAGACCTTGCTATGCTTTTTATAAGTAGTACTGAACACAAACCCATGTATGTCTTGTATTTTGTTCAAACTCATGGTAAATAAGAGCAGAGAATTTTTGAGGATAGGAATAACCTTTATTTCTGAATCTCCTCTTGTGTCCTCCCACTGATTGAATGAATACCCACCCACATCCAGGCATAAATCTAGATTGGAGTTATATTGCACCTCTTTGTGTTAAAATATAAATCCTGAATTATTAAAATCAATAGCATTTTTGGTCTGTTGATACCTTTACCAATGTAGACCTTTACTTATTTACAAAAAGAAATATTTGGGGTGTCTCCCGTTTGAGAATTATCTTTCAAAGTCACAATTAGTCACAAAGTCACAATAATTAACCTATAATTAGGTTAAGTATGGATGCTTTCCAGGGAAGTAGTTGAAATGTGTGTGTTGTCAGTATTGGACATCTGAAGAAAAAGTTTATTTTCTTTAATGAATACACAAAGTTTTATGCTTCATGTTTTTTTTAGTCACAAAGTTTTGTGTTCATTCCACACAACTTTATGATCCTGTTAGCGTCAGTAAGAAGTGATGAGAGACTGTCTGGAAGTTCTCAAGGCTTCCAAACTCTCCCTGGGTTTATTTTTCCAGTTAATAGCATCCTTTCCTGTCTTTTAGAAACCTCAGAGCTTCAGAGTCATCTTTGGCCTTGTTTTCCTTCTCTTTGTTCAACTGGCCACCAAAATTGGTCAACTGACCTCTGAAATGTCTCATCATTTTCTACCTCTGATTTCTCCCGAGCTCATGTGTTGTGCTGAACCCTTATGAACCTCAGTAGGGAAGGCACTCGGTTCAAAAGGCTGAAGAACAGAGACCCAGAGCCATCAAATGAGACATGGGGTTTTATTAGGGGCTTACATACAAGAAAGAGAGTCCAGGCACAGCGGGCTTGGCAGGAAAACCACAACCACTTGCAAACAGCATGCAGTTTAGATAGCATTTTCACTTAGCAGCCTCTCCTTAATGACCTACACCTGGCAACCTTCATTTAACTCAAAACTTAGGGCCTCAATCCCCTGCACAGCCTGTGCTCCATGAGACAGGACAGGGGCTCAGATGTTCCTCATAGACAGGGAATGAATCTCCAGGTAGGCCACTTCTGGATTCCCTAGCTTGGAACACACATTCAGGGGCATCTGCCATATAGGGTCATTCTAAGGGTGTGCTTAAGTTATTGCTGTCAGGTGCATTTACTTTACATTTTGAAATAACCTTTTAGTAAGTCTCTCAGCATCCAGCCTATCCCCAGTGCTAGTTTATTTTGAATATTGTCAATTAGGTAAGTTTTCTGAAACACACAACTGATCAAATACCATACAAACCCTTCAGTAGCTCTCCACTGCCTGTCAAATAAAGCTCCAAACATCTAACATCCAAGACCCAGCCTGCCCTCCTCCAGATATTTCCAACCATGGACACCCCACTCTATGCTTTGTGATTTTCTTTCTTTACTGTTCTGATGGGAATGACCTTCCTTTTTCTGCCTTTCTGCCTTCTATGTTGACTTAATGAACAGAGACTTATTTTCAAAGGTCCAACTCAAGGGGCATCTCCTTTGTGTGTCTTTTACTCTCTTCTACTGCCACTACAAGTGTTCTTGCCATATTGACTCTCTCTACCTTAATTCTTATTCCCACTCCTCACCCCTCCTTACCACTCTCAGATTCTGTATCCTTAGCACTTAACTGGTATTTAATAATGATTGAATGGTTTGATGGAAAATCTAGTTAGAGTCTAGTTTCAGTCCCTCTCCTGATTGACTATGGGTCTCTTTTTCTCTTTTGTTTGCCTATAAAAAGGGAGAAAATATAAGTACAGGTTTATCAGATCAGGTCATGATAGCCTGAGTCTCTACTGCAAGTGTTCTTAATTTACATAGTGAGGTTTTAAGATGAAGAATGAGAATGTTACTCAAATCTTGTACAAACAGGTGTTTGTGCCTGGGTGTGGCTAGCAGGTACAATATAACTCCAAGTCAGATTTATGCTTGGGAGTTTCAGAAGCAGCCATTCTTATTATTTTCTTCCAGGCATGCATGGTAAAACAATTTCACAGGAATGCATACTTTAATCTTATTTGGTTTTGTGGGTTTCCCAGGAGACTTGCTCATGTCTTTCAGGTATCATATGGGCTGTTGTCCAGGGTTAAAGAGCAGGTAGGGCTGCAAGTAATCTTTGATAGTGAAACCTGGCTTCTATTCAGAAACATGAAAATTTAACCTGTTCCAGGATTTGAGAGTCCATTGGTTATCAAAACCCCCTAGTTCCTTAAGGCTGTGGACTCTTTGATTGGGTTATGAGAACGTACTCACTGGGCTAAAGAACAAACTTGCTTTTATCTTTCCAAGATTTGAGTAAATTGTGCTTATATTTTATGGAAAGCCAGGGAGGTAGACACCACCTCATGGAGAGATGCAGTCAGAAGTGTTGTATTGGGGCCGGGCATGGTGGCTCATGCCTATAATCCCAGCACTTTGGGAGTCTGAGGCGGGTGGATCACTTGAGGTCAGGAGTTTGAGACCAGCCTGGCCAATGTGGTGAAACCCTGGCTCTATTAAAATCACAAAAATTAGCTGGGCGTAGTGGCGCACGCTTGTAATCCCAGCTACTTGGGAGGCTGAAGCAGAATAATTGCATGAACCTGGGAGGCAGAGGTTGCAGTGAGCTGAGATTGTGTCATTGCACTCTAGCCTGGGTGACAAGA
Source organism: Rhinopithecus bieti (assembly GCF_001698545.2). Lineage (NCBI taxonomy): Eukaryota > Metazoa > Chordata > Mammalia > Primates > Cercopithecidae > Rhinopithecus > Rhinopithecus bieti. The sequence goes on along the minus strand of NW_016814053.1, from coordinate 785,889 downwards.
GCGAAACTCCACTTCAACAACAACAAAAAAAGTGTAGTATTGGTTTGCTGATAACAAAGTACCGTTGAACAGATGTTTTAAAGAACTGAAGTTTATTGTCTCCCAGTGCTGGATGCTTGATGCCCAAGATCAAGGTATCAGGAGGGTAAGTTCCTGCTGAGGCTGTGAGACAGACTCTGTTCCAGGCCTCTTGCCTAGTTTCTTGTGGCTTGCTGGCAATCTTTGGCATTTCTTGGCTTGTAGATGTATCATCCTGATATCTGTTTTTATCTTCTCATGGTATCCTACCTGTGTGCATATGTGTCTCTGTGTGCAAATTCTCCGTTTTTATAAGGATACTAGTCATGTTAGATTAGGGCTCACACGAATGACCTCATTTTAACAGAATTATCTCTGTGGAAACCTTGTTTCCAAATAAGTTTATACTCTGAGGTACCGGGGGCTAGGGTTTTGACTTACTGTTTTTGGGAGATCCAATTCTACCCATAACGAATGGTATATGCTGGTCTGGCACACTGGCTGTAGCCCTGGAGTAAGATCTTGGAGGCTTCTGGCTGGGCCAGTGTCAGGAATCAGTCCTTTGGTGCTGGACTATGGGGATACCTGGAGAACTCTTACAGAGAGGATTGAAGGGAGGTGCTAGATAAACGTGAGGCAGAGGCTATCTTCCAGTTGGCAGGACAGCATTTTAAGTATCATTCCTAGGTAGAGAGACTGATTTACTTGGCAGTATATTTTAGGGGTGCTGAGACGGCCATTTCCTTGTAAAATTCCTATTTGTTGATGAATACTTGAACTTATGTTAACCAGCTTCTACAAGTTATAGAAGTCATTGCTTATGAAGTATTCATTTTGTGCCAGGCATAGTTCTTTCTCATCACACTCTATGAGGATGGTGTTTTATTCTCTACAAGATGAGAAAACGGAGTCACACTGGTTAAACAACTTGTCCAACGCCACAACTAGTAAGACTTCCAGAGTCTGTGCTGCTAACCAGTATAGTAGTATGCCTCTATGTAAATTCTATGTAAATAGCATATGTGCTAATAAGAGACTACCGTATTTTCACTGTTCTTGGGTGGGTCTCATGATACATTTTTAAGTGATTTTTGCACAATCTATTTCAGATTCATTTTGTAGTAATGAGGAACATAGAAAATATGTAAAGCTAAAGATTGGCTCACTGGGATGCAGTCTATTCCCTCCTCTTCCTTTCTCCAGCAGAGGTCACAGGCCTTGGCTCTGAGCATGGCCACATTGATTAGGGGCAGATGTTATATGATCTGAGAAATTTTCCTGGCCTCAGCCTTTGATAATGTCTGAAATTTTAATCCTGGGGATTCATTGTACTTATAGGAGCTCTCAGATAAATAGTTGTTGACATGATTTACCTATACTGGGATATTCAAGTTTGAGCACCTCCTCCCTGCTGTTAGCATTTTAATTACATCTGCGATTACTTTCTTAGATGACTAGCTGTGATAAGACTCTTAAGGACAGGGAGCTTGTTACATTGATGGTGTAGAACTTGGCTGATGGTAGCCAAGGAATCCAGGAATATAATCAACCAATTAATTAATCAGTTAGTTGAAAGCAACATTATTTATTGAATACTTCTTCTGGGCCAGATATTGTGCTATATGCTGGTATAGAGCAAAAAAGAGAAGCTGAAAGGAGAAGTGTATAGAGCTCTGAAAATAAACCCCATGATTTTGGGAGTTTTGCCTCAGGCTAGCTGGTCCTTCTCCAATACAATATTATCTCCAGTGGATAAAGTTCAAGATAAGATGTTTCCAGGGAGAGATGATGGGTAGTGATCTACGGAATCTTGTTGCTTTGCTTCCCTTCTTTTGTTTTTTAGTTATGCCACAGACTATGAAGCTCTGTACCAGAATTGGACGAGTCAAAGAAAGATAAGAACTCCCACCAACATTCATAGATCTGGAAAAGAAAATCCATTCATGTTTAGGTTGCTACTTCAGATAAAGAAAACTTTTAGAATTACCTGTGATTAGAGTTTTCTGAGTTGTCATTTATTATATCTCCTGTCAATACAGTATCTGACACATAGGAAGCACTAACTAAATGTTTTTACTCTTTTACAGTTGAGTTAAATAGTATTTTTCTATATGGGCAGAAAATAATTGCTTTGGTTCTCAAGGATACCTGAGTTTTCAATTCCTTAGATTGTAGAACCTGAAGACCTTCATTAATTAGAGAAGTTAAACACACACACGAAGGAAAAAGTTGTATCCCTTATCTTAACACCCACAGAATGGGTGGGGTAAAAATAGGGCTATAGTGGGTAGCAACTTACTGAACTCAATATCTGGAAAAAAAGATTCTCCAAGAAGACTGGCTGACTGAATTGAAGCATGGGCATACAATAGCATTAGAATTTTCTTTTTTCTTGCTATTATCTTTATGAATGACCTGTTAGAAGTTTCTAAATATAGTTAACTATTTCAATTTTCTCAAAGTTTTTCGACTAAGAAAGCCACAGAAGCACACTGTGGTTGAAAACTTGGAAACAGTACACGTCAGAACCTGAGTGATGAATTTCTCTTCTTCTGCACTGCTGAGTTGATGAATGGGAACTGCTGACAAATCCATACAAATGAGGACTTTCTGGAAGGTGGGCAGTGATGAAAGACAGCTGTTTTTTGCCTGTTGGTTCCAGATTGTCCTGTTTTGCTGCATGCTTGGCTCTTGCATATCTCTTTCTGTGCTGGTAAAGGTAAATTTTTTTTTTTTTTTTTTTTTTTTTGTGGGGAGCGCTGGTATTCTAAAGGATGTTCCAGATGGGAATTTTGGGGTTAAGTACTTGTGACTTGAGAGCTGGCCTTGATATTTTGGTTTACCTGCTAGTTACCATTTTAAGATGCTTAAAAAATTAGTCCTTTTAACAAACATTTTAAATGTTTAATACTAATCTAAAGTGAAACCTGTATCTCTTGTGTTGATGATACAACAGTTACTCTATCTAGTAGTTAACTGCATCAATAATGTTCATTAATGGAACTTTTATGGCTGGTTGTTGGATTTACCAGTAATCTCTAGTTTTCTTGCTTTATGCATATTTGAGACACAATTATAGAGACTATTTCTTTCCCTCAAGAGGGCTAGTTTTCCCTCCATTGATTCTCCTATTTCTATAGTATTTTACAGTACTAAGCTGCCTTTTATGTTAGCTTACTACCAACTCTTAAGGTCATTAATAATTCATGCTCCAGATGTGTGACTTGGTAGCTTTAATTAGCTATTACTATTTTCTAGAAAAGATTATTTTACTTTTGAGTATTATTACACGGAACAAACTACTTAAAGAATGTATATACTTAAAAATGAAATAATTTTATTGGAACTGTGTTTTAGACTCCAAATTTACTTTCCTTTGTATTTTCCTTTTATTTTAGGAATGAAAACTTGTTAATAAAATATTATTTTTATATATTAGCATATTTTATACTTTAAGTGCTTACAGTGTTTTGGGAATGCTTTTGCGTTGCCTTTCCCCAATATCCCATTTCCATTGCCATCTCAAATTTCAAGTGGTTAGTTTATATTCTTTTATAGGCTATAAATTTGTAAGTCATATGAAGAATGGCTTGTGTTTTTGTCTAATGTTTCATAAGCCTTTGTACTTAGTCTGACCACAATTGAGCATCTTTTAAAGACCTGAAATGATGACTTCCAGCCATTGTATTTTGACTTAGCTGACTCGAAGGGCCCTGAGCCTTCAATCAGGCAGAACTGGGCTCCAAGAACAATACAGCTCAATGCATTTCTATGGAAATAGAGTCTCTGTGTACAGGTTGCTCTCCTTATCAGAAGGTATGGCTGTTCAAGTATCCCAACAGCTGTCATAAAGATGTCTTAAAACTAAGTTAGTTGGAACTCAACTTGAATGCTTCAGAATTCACAGGAAGTGGGGAGAGAGAAGATGTTGCAAAATCTAACACTACAATTTGCCAATTTTTTAAAGCTTTGAGCCATAGGATTTGACCAATGTTCCTCTGAACTGGTCTTTTTAAAGTGATGGTGGGATAATTTTATGATTGAAAAGTTCTGTAATTAAATGTAGCATAAAAGAAAACTTTTAGAACTAAAGAAATTTAGAAAACCATGTAAGTTTGGGTTTAATTTAGCGGGATGAATGAACTCTTATTCTATCTGAATAAGTGCCTCTAGATAAACCTGAGAAAATCAGAGAACCCATTCTAGTGATATGTTTTCATTTACTTCTAGAATGACAGTAAATAAGTCAGTCTGGGAAAATATTCCAACTGAGGCAAATTATTAGATATGTAGAGGTTTACATAGATTCGCTTTCTTGTGAACTATTGGGTTAATGACATGTTGAAAAGGTTGTCTAAAATTTTTTTGGTATTTACAGCTACTTTATCAAGTAATTGCTATTCTTATTTTAAATTTTATAATATGCAGAATTCTGTGTTATCAATTCTGAGCTTCTTTTGCTACTATTTCAATTGAAGTAAAAACTTTACAATAAAACTTTTCCTATTAGGCAAGTAGTTTTATTGATTGATTAATTGTCTAATTTCAAATTAGGTGTAACTATGTGTGTCTGGCTTACCACCATAATGTTGCATGTGGTGTAAATAATTATAGAAAGGACTGTGCTAAATAGTGGTTTGCCAAGTATTCACAAGCTCACTGAACATATCAGGCAAAGTGTTAATTTGCCTGTTTTATTTCTGGCTCTGTTATCAATAGCCTTCAAGTCTTCTGGGATCAAGGTTTGGTTTCTAGTCACTTGCTAATTGCCATTTGAATTATAATTTCACAAATAACAAACAGAAGATTAAGTCTCAGGCTTTAAAGCCCATATTTTTTTCTCCATGAAAAAATTAATTTATTTCTGTGAAAAGAGTGACATTAGCTTTTACACTGATTTTAGTTTCTTAGGATAAATGAAACTGGAAGGAGTTCTATTTCCTCATTTGGACTTAATACCCCTGTTCAAAAACCGTGGCCATATTACATTTTACATTCCTTTTGCTGCTTTGCCTTGTTAAGGTTTCCGTGAAATGATTTCAAGGGCTGATTGTATTTCAGAGCATGTTTTAAATGGAAATATGAGTCCGCAAGGAAATTTATGTTATCTTGGAGGTACTTTAAAAGAGGGAAGAGGAAACAAAGATACAGGGGAGGGGAAAGCAAATAAAAGGACCCTTTCTATGAAGAAGGGTGCACAATTAGGTGTGCATAGGGGAAGTCGTGTTAATTGACAGAAGTTTATTTTATGGGGACTCTAAAAGGTAACTGCCAAACTTTAGTGCTGCATTTTCAACTACTAGTTTAGTCAGGATTCTTTCAGTTGCAAGTGACTGAAAACCCAACCTAAACTGGCTTGTGTTGTTAAAAAGAGAGAGTTTACTGGTACGTATGAGTCATATGTGATACAGCCTCAACTGTGCCTGAATTCATGGCTAAAACTATACAACCAAGAACTGGGTTCTTGATACTCATTTATTGGATCTGTTTCTTCAATGTTGGCTCTATTTTGGGACCTCGCATAGTTACTGGGTGCCTGTCAGCAACTCAGAGGTTTAAATCCAGGATAAAAAAAGTTAGAGTCTTGTCCCAATGTTCCCAGGAAATGCCCTGACAGCCACCAGGCCCAGACTGAACGAGGTTACCAGCCTGCCCTACACTGCTCATTGTGGCCAGGAAGGTAATACTCTGACTGAAAAAGGTTCACCCCCAGAACTGACGATTGGCCCTACCCAGATCGTATTATTTGAGAATGGGAGGGGTGGATCCTCAAGCAAACATTAAGGCAGTTGCCAGAAGAGGGAAGGGAGGTTGGAGAGGTGAAGGACAAATAGACACTATAGATAATGTGTACATCTCCCTCTTTAGGCTGGGCATATTATTTAGACACTGTGGTATGTTTGCATTCCCAGGGCTCCATAAAATGACTACAAAATCTAGGATTACCTGAAGTACAATTATTCAGTAGAAGGAAAATGTATTCTTTTACTCTCAGGCCCAGAAAAAGCAAGGATTAATACTGGTTATCATCTTTAAACTGTCATCATATAATGTCAAATAAAAAAGTGATTCATCTCCAAATATTTGATATTAAACATGCAGATTGAATTCGAAGATGCTCTGGAGTTTATCTAAAACAGTGCTATGTACGTTTTTAGAATCTGAAAAAAAGCTGTCACCTCTCTCCAGAAAATGTACATCGACACATACTCACAAAATATGATATGTAATTTGAGAGTTTAGAAGTCCCAGCCCCTAACTCCTGATGTAATCCAATCACTCATCGAGAGTTTGAACACCTTCTGTAATACCCTAGCAGGAAGTTGTTCCAGTCTAGATTTGAAATCTCCTGGCCATGCACTCAAATTTGGCCCTAAAATCTCTAGGTACCATGGCTGTCTCTGTCTACTGGTCACCTCAGGAGCTTCTTAAGGCTTTCCTTCTCATCCTTTACTTTAAAATCAATTTCTTCTTTTCTTTATTTTAAAACAGGGTTTCTCTCTTCTATGTCTGTTTCTTTAGGGTGCATTTGTTTCTCTTCTCTTTCAGATAGATGACTCTTTGGGACAATTTGATAAACTTTCTGATTATGGTTTCTGTTAAGGTGTTGCCTTTGGATGCATTTCCTTTGGGGGAAATACCAGAAGGGTATGTTTGCACCCTGTCTAGCCTCTCTAGACTTCAAAAGCTGTCTTAGTTCAGGCTGCTATAACAAAATACCATAGACGAGGTGGCTTAAACAGCAGCCATTTATTTCTCACAGTTCTGGAGGCTGGGAATTTTGGGGAGACGCAAACATTTAATCCATTGCAAGAGTTGCGATTCCTCACTTATCTGTGAGAAGAGATTGGGCATCCACTGGCAGAGAACTCATTGCCACTAGCAGGTGACAACACTGTGTCTAGGCTGCTCTTTAGTTCCTGCTTATATTAAACCCAAATCTGTTCTTTTGTAGTTTCTGCCCTTTGGCACTAGTCCTACCTCTTGGAACTACATGGAGAAAACACAAGGCTACACATCAGATGTAACAGAGCATATTTACACAATCTATATGTTCTCTTGGCACAGCTCTGCCTCCAGTGCTGAGGAGGGTCTCCATCTGAATCATACCTGAGAGTTCTCCCACCCAGTGGTCTTTTTGATGAAAATACCCAAGGCTCTGATAAAGAAGAAACATTACCCTTTTTAGTGGTTATATCTGCAGTTCTCTTTTCTGTCTACCCAAACCAATGCTTTTGGAATGGGAGTTCAGTTTGAAGTTGGTCTCTTAATTCCTAGTAATCCACTTGCAAATTGTAGTGGTGGATGAGGCAGGTAGGTGCTAGAATTCTGTGCTGTCAGTACTTAGTGTCTGCTTGACATGAACAGGTTTTATTTTTTACTTTAAAAGGTGGAGCAGATAGACTTTCCAGCATGCTTTCTTCCTTTTTAAACCCCATCTGCTCTGCAATCAGTAGATACGTGAAGGACCATGGGTATCAGCTGCCAGCATTTTTGCAGTCTCTTGCGCTTTGTTTCGCAGAAAGATTGTCTTTGTGCCAGTGGTGTGGGCTTTTTGGAGTATCTAAACTGTCACGCTACTTAGCCGCCCTGGCAGGGAAGCCACTGGCAGCAGCTTTTCAATTGGCCCTCTAAACTGGACAGGAGAGAGAGAGCTCAGGGACAACTGATGTCGGAGTGTGACTAGGACACCCCTTTCAGTCTGTTGTAAACACAGGATTTCAGCTTTTGGACTGTAACTAGCCTGCTCTAGGAATCCTTTGAGCACATAAGCAGGATTGACATGGTGCAGACATGGCAGCCTTGGTAGCTTGTTAAGCCCTGTATGCCAGTCAGTATATTTAAAATCACCCCCTCTCCCAGCAGCAGGTGCTAACATCACAGTGGGAGTGGTATAAACTAGGGGACAGTCCTGGAGGAGTTACGAGTGGGGCTAGAGGAAGTTAGCTCACAGCAGACTCCATAGGAAATAAGAGAAGAGGAAAGGCAATGTGGCAGAAAGAAATTCTATGGCAGTAGTGAAACCATTGTACAGTGAACTTGGTGATGCACAAACATCTATGTTAACACAGAACCGCTGACTGGGGGAAAGCACCACACTGCTAACTTGACCAAGTAGTTTGTAGTTCCCTTGCTTGGGCAGATAAAGCTTACATAAATGTAGTCAGAGTTTTACATCAATGCAAATTATTAACGTTTTCTCAGATCATGCCTGCTCTCTGATTTTACCTCAAAGAAAACTAGGACAAATGCTGGAAGAAATCCCATTAGGGAGATTCTGGCTTATCCAGAGCAGCCTCAAGTGTGGACACGCAAATGGATTTTCAGGGCAAGTGGAGCAGATGTGTTGTCAGCCCTCCTCATTACCAGTTTATGCCTCCCTGCCCCAGGAAAAGGCAGGAAATGGGCAGGGATGGCTGGGCTGGCTAACCCCACCCCAGCTCCCAGGCCATATGAGACTTAGGATGCACATTAACAGTTTCACCATGCTCCTGGCCTCTTGCCTTTTTCCCTTTATCCTTTTCTTCTGTCAGCAATAAATATTTACTAAGCACCTCTTAGGTGTCAGGAATTGTGTTTGGTGTTAGGGAACCAGAGGAGATGAACACGGATGCAGTTCCTGCCGTCATGGAGCTTATAGCTGAGCAAAAAAGAGAGTCAAATAGTCATGTAAATATGTGTATGGTTTTAAACCTGGATAAGTGCCAGGAAGGAAAGGTATAAGATGCCATAAGAGTGTCTAACAAGGGGCATGCCATGAGGTACTGGAGTCTGTCCACTTGCTCACTCAGCACCTTCTCCAAGACAGACAGTGTAGTTCCAGTAGGGCCCCTCCCTATATTATTTTGTTTCAATTTACCTTTCTTTTCTCCAAGGTTGCATTGCAAAAATACATACTTTGGTTCTTCAATTTATTTTACCTTCATTTTATTTTGTCGACTTCAATGTTCACCTTTTCAAATCATTGTTGACGGCGCATGGATTACCTAGCACAAGGCCTAGCAGGTAGTAGCTACTCAATATTTATCAGTTCCCTTCTCAGCAGAAGCCTATGTCTTGCATTTATAATGACTTTCTCTAAGGCCCTAACTGCTCACATCTGACCAAGCAGTTAAGTTACTATGATGAGAAGTTGGGATCCCTAAATCCAGTCTCCAACTCAGTGAACTCTTAGGCTTTAGAGATATAGATTTCAAGACTTCAAGAGATACAAGGATGGGTTTTGGGGGAATTTTATTGTGTTCCTCTTGGAAGATGGGCTTTGACCATTCTTTATGAGTTCCAGACAAGTCTTTTGCCCTAGGAAATTTCTCCTGTCATTATGTAACTACTAATATTGAATGTTGAACTCACCTCTGGTCACTCAATAAATTCTACTGATGCAACAGTAAAATCCTGTTCTTATCAAATTTAGTTCTACTTTTTACATATGTTATTAGTACTAGAAAAGTTGACATGGGTGTAACTTTCTCATTCTTATCAATGGGAAAGCACTAAATTATAAATTTTCATTTAAATATTGCTAATTGGATAGCTCACACATAGCATTTTAATGGTTTCTAGGGCATCTCAGGGCAAGTTTTTTCTTGAATATTGATTTTGGAGAGCAGGGGGTCAGCAGGGAAAAATGAAATAGGTAATTCAAATGCATTTAGCAAATGATTTACTGAAGATTAGTTTTATGACACTACTCTTGCCCTTTTCCATTAATGTTAGAAAATATATTATGCCATAGGAATTTTTATGTAACACTTGCCATTCAGTCTCAAAGCAAATAGGAAATTTGCTTGTAGTTTTGTGCTCATTAGAATTATTTTTCAACCAGAAGGATTTTCTGAAATCAGAGTGTGGCCTTTTTAGTCTATGTGATTTGCAGGGAGAAGAACTTGCTCAGTGTTTCTTCAAATCCTTCCCTAATGGCTGATCCTCGCACAGCTCTCATATGTCAGTGTATTTCTGAGTGAGAGCTTTACAAAAAGTGGCTGCAGAAGTTTTCTTTTTATACCAATCTAAACATCAGCTTCTACTAAATGCAAATGTTATGCACATGATTGGAGTGATATCATTTTATTAAAACTCTTCTCATAATCTACCTCTAAAAGGCCTTCTGTTTCCATTATAGCTAGGTTATTGATGCTAAATAGTTCAGCAAATTGGGTTGTTGAAGCGCATCTGCCATGCATTATTCATTAAGTACGTCTTTCACAAATCATAGCTGTCTGTTGCCTAATCCTGGAGTCCCAGTAGCACTACTTCTTGGGGAATCTGTTTCTTTTGTGAGCCAAGAAATGGAGTCACAGGCATATCTGTCAAGGCAACACTTGGTTACACTGTTGTCTTCAAAATGTACTGCATAATGGGGAAAAGGTTTAATTAATGTTCTACAGTAATGTGTCTGTTTATAAAGAAATAATGTACTATAAAATTAAGCAACGTATAGTGAATGTACCTCCTAATGGCGAGGCTGGCATTTTAAGTGATCAGTAAATCACTTAAATATTAGGACTTTCTTGAACAAGGGTAATAAAAGGAGACATTTGGAAATGGTAGATACCGGTACATACAATTATCCACTAAATAAAACATTTTTATTGTGATCACAGTGTTAATCACATTGTAGAACAGCCTGATCAGGAAATGTGAGAAATTGTATATGAATTTTTTCATCTCTGACATGATTAGCTTTTGCATTAGAATGTAAGTCCCAAATATTTAAACCAGGATATGGCTTTCCTCAGAGGACAGCCCTGCTTTAGTTTCCTGAGACTGAAAGATTATTTGTAAAACCTCTAAAGCTGCTCCTTCCCATGATTAAACTCTTCCTTATTTGGATCAAGCTATGTAGGCATGGGACTTTCCTCCAGCACCCTACCTCTGGGTTGTCTTTTCAGCTCTTGGGGTAGAACTTTTTATTCTTAGGCCTTTGCTGCTCCTCTCACATTGATGGGGGCTTTCCTACTTCTGGCATCTGCAGACACAATCAGTTCTGTATGGTCCCACTGGCCCAGTGCTTCAGTAGGTGATGTCCCTCTGCTTAGAAGAACGAAGTCGGAGGGCTGACCAATAAGACTTAATGTTGTCAGGCTGTCCCCTGGAACTGTTTAACGTTGTCTCTATGCCCTGCCTTCCTTTGATCATGGAGGTCACACCCAAGCAAACAAAATTGACAAGGGGGCTGTATTGTTTCCCTCTAAGAGTTCAGGCTTTCCCACTTAACTCCTCTTTTCTGGCATAACAGTAGGATCATCAAAATTTTCTACTTTAAGTCTTCTAACATCATGCTCCCAAACCATCATGTTTCATCCCCGATCACTCACTAGTTTTTTCTTTTAAAGAAAAGCTTTTAAAAGAGCAAGTTGACAAATAGTTACATTAAATACTTATCATTAAAAGCAAACAAACAAAAATTTGAGATCTCCAGTCTTTGCATATTATGCATGATTAAGAGTATTCTTCAAAATGGAAATTGTATTTGAAGTGTTAAGCAAACAGTCATACCTTTAAAATGCTTTAGAAAGCATCCATTTATATTTAATCTTTTACTAGGCTAATGTATGTAAGATAGACTGTCTGTGGAGGGTTTTGTAAAACAAAATTGTAAATTCCAAGATGTTGTGCTTAATGGGTTGTGGTGTCTGAATCCCAGATCTCTACTGATGAAAATTTGGCAGGTTGGGAAGTGAGATGAGAATTTAATGAACAAAATCTAATCTAAGAGATGGAAATGCTGTTACTCTCAAATACGGAGAAATTAATGGGCTGGAAGAGGTATGAACAGTTTCCACAGTGGCACAGAGTGGTTTCCATAAAGGAGAGAATTGGGGCTGGTTGGTTGGAATGTGTGTCAATGTGCTGATGGCCAGGGCTGAGCTTGGTCAGTGGGAATTATGAATGAGTTGTTGTTCCCACAGCAGATCCCTTGGTTTAGTTCATATTGGTTTTCCAGAGCTCTGTCGGGGTGAGGGTAGGAGTGGGAGCTGTTTTAGATTGGTTTAAATGCCTCTGGATGTTTGTTTCTTTAATTTGAAAAAACATCATGTAACCAGAAACTTTTTTACTGTGACCTTGAGTAATAAGGACATAACTACAGTTATAAGATAGAAATTCAAAGATTTTAATGAATGGAAAAAGCTTCTCTTACAACCAGTTAATTTTCTCTTTAAATTCTTATCCAATTTCTCTTCTAGTGTAAGTCAAAAAAGTCTCTGCGAAATATCCCTTGCTAGAATTTAGTTATGAACCAAAGCCAGTTGCTAGGGCAACCAGGCCAGAGGCAGTTAATTAATTAACCTTTGTCATTGTATACAGATAAAGCCACTGAGTCCTGCCTAGAAAATAAATGGGCAAGGTCAGGGTGCTTTCATGCTCTCGGGAGTGGTGAAGAACAGTCTTGCCTTAACCCTATTCCTGCTCTTCTCCACCTCCATTTCCCAGCAGGAAGTTGGTGGCTTTTGTTTTGAAGTCAACAAGGGAGAAAGATGAAGAAGCAGGGCATGAACTCAGGAAGCTTATGGAGAAAAGATCCTTAAAGGGAATAAAACAAAACCATGGAGCTGAGAGATAAGCTATTGGTTAATGCCTAGTAGGTGGCAGAGCCTTGTTTTCTCATTCTCTGTCTCTGATTCATATTCTCTCTCTCTCTCTCTCTCTCTCTCTCTCTCTCTGCCGTGTGTGTGTGTGTGTGTGTTGTGTGTGTGTCGTTGGGGGATGAGTGAGAGCTAAAAAATATCTGAGTGGTTAGAGATAATTCTCAGGTCAGTGAAGAATACACAGCACTGTGGTGTCAATGAGGTCTGGGTTTCTAAAGAATCACAAACAAGGCCCCAGAGAGCTAGTGACACAGTTTTTTGCCGACTGCCATTCTTCAGGTGGCCCATTAGATGGTAAGTGGTGGGCAGTGGGTGGCTCTGTGCCTGCAGTACTGATTGTCACCAAAACAACATCAGAGGGAGTGATGGTCAACAGTAGGGTAGAGTAGGTGGTCTCCTGATCATATTCCCTCAGCATCAACAATTAAACAGCTATCTATGGATGAAAGTGCCTTTGGGTGAGCTTTGGGATTTAGGTAGGAGGTTGTGAAATCTTGGTGGAACCCAACATCTAGGAGAGTCATTTTGAGAGGACAGACCTGAGTCCAGATCTGGATATAGAACCCATACCCAGAAATATACCCATCCCATTGTGGACTCAGATACAACTCCATTTAGCCCTGGTCCTGCCTCCAGAGCCATCTGCCAAGATACCTGGGAGGAGTCATGACCATTCATGCCTTAGGTGACAGGCTTATCAACCTTAGTCTCAGCTGTGGACTCTGAAATTGTCCTGTAATTTGGCTCTAACCCCTCTTAGCTGGGTCTGAAAGCAGTTCTGCCCACTCAGGGACCTCGTGGGAGACATACCTATCTATGCCTTTGTAGGCAGGCCATTTGACCTGGATCTCAGTGCAGATCCTGACATGGCCTTGCAACTCAACTCCAGCACCTCTCAGCTGCAGCCTGAGAGCAGTTCTGCCTACCCGTAGACTTGGAGGGAGACACACAAGCCCATGTCCCCAGAGGCAGGCCTGGAGACATTGGTCTCAGCCGTGGATGCTTAACCATCCCTGTTATTGAGTTCCTGTCAGCCATGGTATGAGACTAGTACCACCTGCCAAGGGACCCACCCAGTCATGCAGTGGAAGTTCTCTCAGGGATACCTGGAGGAAGCTACACTACCTTGTAACAGGCCTGCCATCTGGAAACCCTGAAGCAGTCCGACATCTTTGCACCAGCCCTACTGACCAAGGTCCTGAAGGCAGTTCAGTCTACCCAGTGGCTGCATAGGATCCATGCCTGCTTGAGCCCCTGGTAACTGTGAACCCAGCAGCAGTCATGTGACTCAGCTCCAACCCGAATTTACCATGATTCTGGCAATCCTATCAGCCCAGCGGCCCAACAGGAGAAGATCTTCACCTGCTGAAACCGTGTATAAAGACAGGAATAGGTATTTGCTCCTATAAATGCACAGACACCAATGCAAGGCTGCACAAATAATGAGGAATCAGGCAAATATGAACCACTCAAGGAACACAGTAAAGCTTTAGCAACTCACCCCAGAAATAGAGATCTATGAATTGCCTGAAAAGGAATTTAAAATAATCCTAAAGAAGTTCTACGGGATGCAAGAGAACAACGATAAAAAACTAAAACAATCAAGGAAAGAGTACATGAACAAAAGGAGAATAGAAGTCAAAATAATATAAAAGAACCAAGCGGAAATACTGGAGCTGAAGAATATAGACGCTTCCTGATATACAGTGGGGTTATGTTGTGATAAACCCATTGTCAATTGAAAATATAATAAGTTAAAAATGCATCCAATACACCTAATCTATCAAATGTCATAAATTAACCTAACCTATCTTAACTGTGCCTATAGTTGCCCTAAAGGACATTAGTCTATGGTTGGGCAAAATCATCTGGCAACACAGTGCACTGTAGGGGTATTGGTTGTTTCCCCTCATGATCATGTGGCTAAATGGAAGCTATGGCTTGCTGCTACTGTCCAGCATTGTGAGAGGGTACTGTACCACTTTCTACTGAAAGCCTATCACTTTTGCACCATCATAAAGTAAAAAAAAAATCATGAGTCAAACTGTCATAAGTAGAGGACCATCTGAATAATGATAGAACTGAAAAATTCAATCAAAAGCTTCAAGAGAAGAATCGAAAGAGTTGGCTAACTCAAAGACAGGTCATTTGATATTAGTCAATTAGAGAAACAAAAAGAGAGAAGAATCTAAAAGAGTGAAGAACGCGTAAGAGTGAAGAAAGCACCATCAAGCAAATGAGCATATGAATTATGGGATTTTCAGAAGGAACAGAGTGAGACAGAAGTCTTATTTTAAAAATACTGGCTGTAAACATTCCAAATATTGGAACAGATATGGACTTCCAGATTAATGTGTTCAAAAAAATCCGAAAAACCTTAAAATACTCTAAGATATATTATAACCAAACTGTGAAAAGTCAGACAGAGAGTCTTGAAAGCAACAAGAGAAAAGAGGTACTAGGGAACTCTCATAAGGTTACCGGTAGACTTTTCAGCAGAAACCTTGTAAGCTAGGATGAAGTACTAAAAGAAGAAAAACCTACCAAACAATAATACTGTACCCAGCAAAGCTGTCCTTCACAAATGAAAGAGAGATAAAGACATTTCTAGACTAACAAAAGCTGAGGGAATTTCATCATCACCTGCTTTACAAGATATGTTAAGGGAGCTTTTTGAGTTGAAACAAAAGGATGATAAGTCATGACATGAAAACATATGAAAGTCTAAAACTCACTGGTAAAGGTAAGTATATAGTCAAATTCAGATACTCTAAAACTGTAATAGGGATGTACAAATCACTTTTAACTCTAGTGTAAAAGTTAAAAGACAAAAGTATTACAATAACTACAGCTATAAGAATTTGTTAGTAATATGCAATGTAACAAAGATGTAAAGTGTAACATCAATAGAATAAAATGTGTCAAGGGAGGGGAACAATGAAAGTATAGGGTTTCTGTATGTGTTTGAAGTTTTTTTCAGCTTAAAATAGAATGCTATAACTACAGATATTTCATATAAGGCTCATGATAACCTCCAGTAACCACCCAAAGGAAAAAATCTCTAGTAAATGCACAAAAGATAAAGAGAAGGAATCAAAGTATACCACTAAAAACAAACAAGCAACAAATCACAAAGGAAGACAGCAGAGAGAAAAAAGGTACAGAGGAACTATAAAACAGTCAGAAAAAAACAAATGGCAATAGTAAGTCCTTCCCTATCAATAGTTACTTTAAATGCAGATGGATTATTTTTCCAACAGAAAGAACAGAGTTAATAGAACTATCATATAATCAGGCAATTCTACTACTGGGTATATATCCAAAGAAAATGAAGCCAGTATATTGAAGCGATATCTGCACTTTTGTGGTCATTATATCATAGCATTACTAACAATAGCCAAATATGGAATCAACTTATGTCCATCAATAGATGACTGTATAACAAAAATGTGGTATATGTACACAATGGAATACCATCAAGCCTTAAAAAAGAATAAAATACCGCATTTGTGACAACATTGATGAACCTGGAGGACATTACGTTAAGTGAAATAAGCCAGGCATAGAAAGACAAATACGACATGATGTCACTTACATGTAGAAACTTAAAATGTTAAAGTCATATAAGCAGAGAGCAGAATGGTGGTTACCAGGGATTGGGGGGATGTGTATCAAAGTTCACAAAGTTTCAATTAGACGGAATAGTTTCTGGAGATCTATTGTACATCATGGTGACTACAGTTAATAAAGGTTTTGTATACTTGAGGATTGCTAAGAGAATAAATGTTCTCACCGCAAAAATGGTAAGTATGAGGGGTGATAAATATGTTAACTAGCTTTATTTTTTTAATTTGTCAATTAAAACAAAGAAGACACCAATGTGGCAAAATGGATGCTATGATATGGATGTTTGTCACTACCAAATCTCATGTTGAAATTTAATCCCAGTTGTTGGGAGGCAAGGTCTAGTGGGAGGTGTTTGGGTCATGGGAGCAGACCTCTCATGAGTATGTCAAGGTTCTCCCTTAGGAGCGAGTGAGTTCTCACTGTGTTAGTTCCCAAGAGAGCTGGTTGTTAAAAAGAACCTGACACTTCACCCCTCTCTGTGTGAGCTCTGCATACACCAGTTCCCCTTCACCTCTTACCACGAGTAGAAGCAGCCTGAGGCCTTCACCAGATATAGATGCCTCATCTTGCATTTTGTAGACATCCACAATTGTGAGCCAAATAAACCTTTTTTCTTTATAAATTATGCAGCCTCAGATATTCCTTTATAGCAACACAAAATGGACTAAGTGAATAATAATAATAAAAGGAAGATCCAACAATATGTTGTCCACAAGACTCACTTAAGCCTTAAGGACACATACAGGCTGAAAGAAAAGGGGATAAAAAAGATATTCTATAGACAGGGTAACCAAAAGAGCACATATATTGTGAAATGATTAAGTCAAGCTTGTTAACATATTCATCATCTCACATACTTACCATTTTTTTGTAGTGCGAACATGTAAGATCTAGTTTCTTAGCAATTTTCAAGTATACAATACATTATTATTACATATAGTGATTTTATTTCCATCAGATATATACCCAGAAGTGGAATTTCTGCAACAAATAGTAGTTCTATTTGAATTTTTTGAGGAACCTCCTTACATGACGTGTCTCCCTGTCAGGAGTCATGGGGGTCAGGGACCCACTTGAGGAGGCAGTCTGTCCCTAAGCAGAGCTTGAGCACTGTGCTGAGAGATCTGTTGCTCTCTTTAGAGCTGGCAGGCAGGAATGTTTAAGTCTGCCGAAGCTGTGCCCACAGCTGCCCCTTCCCCCAGGTGCTCTTTCTCAGGGAGATGGGAGTTTTATCTATAAGCCCCTGACTGGGGTTGCTGCCTTTCTTTCAGAGATGCCCTGCCCAGAGAGGAAGAATCTAGAGAGGCCATCTGGCTACAGTTGCTTTGTGGCACTGTGGTGGGCTCTGCCCAGTCCAAACTTTCTGGTGGCTTTGTTTACACTTTGAGGGGAAAACCACCTACTCAAGCCTCGGTAATGGTGGCTGCCCCTCCCTGCACCAAGCTCAAGCATCCCAGGTTGACTTCAGACTGTTGTGCAGGCAGTGAGAATTTCAAGCCAGTGGATCTTAGCTTGCTGGGCTCTGTGGGGTGGGATCCGCTGATCAAGACCACTCAGCTCCCTGGCTTCAGCCCCATTTCCAGGGGAATAAACAGTTCTCTCTCACTGGCATTCCAGGGGCCACTGGGTTATGAAAAAAAAGCTCCTGTAGCTAGCTTGGTGTCTGTCCAAATGGCTGCCCAGTTTAGGACAGAAACTCAGGGCCCTGGTCATGTAGGCACCCAACTGAATGTCCTAGTCTGCAGGTTGCGAAGACTGTGGGAAAAGCATAGTATCTGGGCTGGAATGCACCATTCCTCAAGGCACAGTCCCTCATGGCTTCTCTTGGCTAGGGGAGAGGGTTCCCTGACTGCTTGCACTTCCCAGGTGAGACGACGCTCCACCCTGCTTTGGCTCACCCTCCATGGGTTGCACCCACTGTCTAACCAGTCCCAATAAGATGAGGTGCGTACCTCAGTTGGAAATGCAGAAATCACCCACCTTCTGCGTTGTTCTTGCTGGGAGCTGCAGACCAGAGCTGTTACTATTTTGCCATCTGGCCCTGGAATTTATTTCTAGACTTTCAATTCTGTTTCTTTGGTCTATGTATTGTTTTTATGAGTATCATGCTATTTTGACTTGTGGATAAATTTATGTTTGGGTATATCTTTGTAGTATATTTTGAAGTCAAGTAATGTGATTCTTCCAGCTTTGTTCTTTTTGCTCAGGGTTGCTTTGGTTATTTGGAGTCTTTTGTGGTTCCGTTCAAATTTGAGGATTGTTTTTTCTACTTTGTGTTTTCATTAGTGTTTTGATAGGGATCGCATTGAATCTGTAGATCTCTGGATAGTATGGACATTTTAACAATATTATATTAACTCAAGAACATGGGACATTTTTCCTATTTTTTGGTGTCCTCTACAATTTCTCTCATCAGTGTTTCATAGTTTTCACTGTAGAGATCTTTCACTTCTTTTGTTAAGTTTATTCCCAGGCATTTTTTTTTTGGTAGCTATTATAGATGGTATTGCTTTCTTAATTTCTTTTTTCAGATTGTTCACTGCTGGAATATAGAAATGCTATTGATTTTCACATATTTGTTTTGTATCCTGCAACTTTACTGAAATTTTGACCAGTTCTAAGAGGTTTTGGTATAGTCTTTAGGTTTTCTAAATATAAAATTATATAATCTGCAAACCAGGAGAATTTGACTTCTTCCTTTCCAATTTGGGTACCGTTTGTTTGTTTATCTTATCTAATTGCTCTGGCTAGGACTTCTAGTATATTGTTGAGTAGAAGCGGTGAAAGTGAGCATCCTTGGCTTATTCCAGATGTTAGAGAAAAGGCTTTTAGATTTTCCCCATTCAGTATGATGCTATGGGTTTGGGTCATATGGTCTAGGGTCATATTTGTTACATATGGCCTTTATTATTTTAAAGTATTTCCCTTTCATAACTAATTTGTTGAGTTTCTTTTTTTATCATAAAGAGGTGCTGAATTTTATTGAATACTTTTTTATCATCTATTAAAATCATCATATGGTTTTGGTCCTTGATTCTAGTAATGTGATGTATCACTTTCATTAATTTGTGAATCCCACTTAGTAATGGTGAATGATCTTTTTAATGTGTTGTTGAAATTGCTTTGCCAGTATTTTGTTGAGGATTTTGCATCTATGATTATCATAGACATTGGCCTATAGAAGATTTTGGTTCATTTGTTGGTTTTTGTATCTTCATCTGGCTTTAGTATCAAGGCAATGCTGGTCTTATAGAATGAGTTTGGAAGTATTCCCTGCTCTTCAATTTTTTGGAATAGTTTGAATTTAATTGTTGTCTATTCTTTAAACAATTGGTAGAATTTAGCAGTGAAGCCATCTGATTCTGGGCTTTTCTTTGATGGGAAACTTTTCATTACTGCTTTGATCTTGTTACTCATTACTGGTCTGTTCAGGTTTTCTATTTCTTTGTGGCTCAATATTGGTAGGTTGTATGTGTCAGAATTTATCCATTTCTTCTAGGCTCTTCAAATTATTGGCATGTAGTTTCTCACAGTAGCCTCTAATAATCCTTTGAATTTCTTTGGTATCAGTTGTAATGTCTCCTTTTTCATATCTGATTTTATTTATTTAGGTCTTCTCTCTTATTTTCTTAGTCTAGCTAAAGGTTTTTCAGTATCTTTTCAATAAAGCAACTTTTCATTTCATTGATCTTCTGTATTTTTTTGGTCTCAATTTCATTTATTTCTGTTCTGATCTTTTATTTCTTGCCTCCTACTAATGTTGGGTTTGATTTTTTTTTTTCTAATTCATCATTAGGTTATTTGAAGTTTGTCTGCGTTTCTAATATAGGTATTTAGTGCTATCAACTTCCCTCTTAGTACTGCCTTTGCTGTGCCTCACAGGTTTTGGTATGTTGTGTTTCCACTTTTATTTATTTCCAGACATTTTAAAACTTCATTCTTAAACTCTTTATTGACTTATTGGTTGTTCAGAAGCATGTCATCTAATTTCCTTGTATTTGTATAGTTTCCAAAGTTTGTCTTATTATTGATTTCTAGTTTGTTTTTCTATATTGGTCAGAACAGATATTTGACATGATTTCAATTTTTTTTGAATTTGTCAAGACTTGTTTCATGGCCTAATATACAGTCTATCTTGCAGAGTACTCCCTGTGCTGATGAGAAGAATCTATACTCTTCAGTAGTTGGATGAAATGTATAAATGTCAGGTAAATCTGCCCTAGAGTGTAGTTTAATTCTCATGTTTCTTTTGTTGATTTCTGTCTGGATGATCTGTATATTGCCAAAAACGTGTTGCTGAAGTCCTCTCCTAGTATTACAGTCTCTCTCTCTCTTTAGATGTATTAATATTTGCTTTATATGTTTGAGTGCTCTGATATTGGTGGCATATATATTTATAATTGTTACATTTTCTTACTGCATTGACCTCATTATTATTATGTAATGACTTCTTTATCCCTTTCTACAGTGTTTTTTACTTGAAATCTATTTTATCTAATATAAGTATAACTACTTGCTGTAGTTTTTGTTTCTGTTTGTGTGGAATATTTTTTCCATCCCTTCACTTTCAGTCTCTCTATATCTTTCTATGTGAAGTGAGTTTATTGTAGGCCATATATGGGGTCTTTCTTTTTTTATTCTAAGTCCATTCAGCTACTCTATGTCTTCTAATTGGAGATTTTAGTTTATGTACATTCACTATTTTTATTGTCAGGTAAGAACTTACTAATGCCTTTTTGCTATTTGTTTTCTGGTTGTTTTGTAAGTGCTTCTGCCCTCCCTCCCTTCCTTTTTGCCCTCCTGCCTTCCTGAGTAAATGATTTTCTTTAGTAGTATGTTTTACTTCCTTGCTTTTATTTTAGCGTATCTATTACAGATTTTGCTTTGTGGTTAGTATGAGGCTTGCAAATAACATCTTATAGTATGTTATTTTAAACTAGTAAAACATACCTTTGATCGCAAAGAAAAAAGAAATTGCTTTCTTTTATGTGTATAAAGAAAACATTCTATACTTTAACTTCATCCCCTTACTCTTTTGACTTTTGTTGTCTTATGTCTTTTATATCGCCTGTTAACAAATTGTTCTAATTATTATGATTTTGAGACATTTTTTAGTCTTCATACTAAAGATATATGTGGTCTATAACCACAATTACAGTAATAGAGTATTCTGAATTTGTCTGTGTACTTACTTTTATCAATGAGTTTTATACCTTCAGATGATTTCTTGTTGCATGATAGTAGCATCATTTTCTTTTGGATTAAAGAACTTTTAGCATTTTTTGTAAGACAGGTCTATTTGTAATAAATTTCCCCAACTTTTGTTTGTCTGAGAAAATCTTCCCTGAGAACCTTATTTAAAATGACAAAACCCATTTTGGCATGTTTCTATCCCCTGTTTCCTGCATTATTTTTTTTCATAGTATTTATCATTATCTGCTATATATATTATACATATATATATCTTGTTGATTAATTGTAGTGTATTTCCACTAGAACATGAGCTTCATAAAGGCAATTATTTGTGTCTGTTAATTACTGATTCCCTGGTCTAAGAAACTTATCTGGCTCAAGTTGAGCACTCAATAAATATTTGTTGAATAAAGAAAGAGAGGTCTTGAGGTAGTTTTATTCGGGTGAAATCTTCTTGTTATTCTTTGACCTTCTTTTACCTGGATATTTATATCTTTCTCTTTGTTTGGAAAGTTTTTTAAAAAAATTATTTCTTTGAATTGATTTTCTATCCTGATTTCTCTCTACATCTTTTTTTGAGGCCAATAACTCTTAGATATTCCCTTTGGAGGCTAATTTCTAGATCTTGTAGGTGTACTTTATTCTTTTCATTCTTTTGCTGTTTTCTCTGACTGTATTTTTTTCAAATAGCTTGTCTTTTAGGCCACTAATTCTTTCTTCTGCTTGATCAATTCTGTTATTGAGACATTCTGATGCATTTTCAGTTTGTCAATTGAATTTTTCAGTTTCATATTTTAAAAAATTATTTTAATCTCTTTGTAAAATTTCTGTGATAGATTTCTGAATTTCTTCTTGTGTTAGAGGGTGCACGTCATCACTCCAGGATTTTCTGCTGATGTCTTCTTTAGTTCTTTTAGTGAGGTCATTTTATCCTGGATGCTCTTGGTGCTTTTGAATGTTGTTGCTGTCTGGACATTGAAGAATTAGGCATTTTTTTTTTTTTCCAGTTCGACAGTTTGGTCTTGTTTGTACTGGTCCTTTTTCAGAGGGCTTTCCAAAAATCAAAGGGGACTGTTATGTTAACTAAGCCTGTGGTCGCTGCAGCTATTTCAGCACTAGAGGGCACCCTAAGCCTAGTTATGTTGTGACTCTTGCAGACTCCTAGATACTCAGCCACGATGCCCTTAAGGGAGAATTCTCTGGGAAATGATGCAAAATCCACCACTTTTCTTCCTTCTCTTTCCTCCAAGTGGAAGGAGTCTCTCTCTGTGCTGGGCCTCCTGGGAATGAGGGAGGGGTAATGTGAGACTGTTCTTCCAAACCTCTTCAATGCATTCTTTCTTGTTATGCTAAAACCAGGTACTGTGATCTCTCACCTGATTTTTTTTTTTGTTTGTATGAAGTTAATGTCTTGCATGGATAGTTGTTCAACTTGATATTCCTCTGTGTGTGTGGGCAATTGCTGGAGGGCAATTTGCTTATCTTGCTCTGCTTCCTCCTTCAATTTATTTTATCAATGTTTTGTAATTTTTGGTCTTTTACCTCTTTGGTTAAACTTATTCCTAAGTATTTTTTTTGGTAGGATTGTAAATGGAATTGTTTTCTTAATTTCTTTTCAGATAGTTCCTTTTTATTGTATAGAAATGCTAATGATTTTTGCCTGTTGACTTTCTGCAATCTTATTGAATTCATTTATTATTTTAACAGCTTTTGATGCAGCCTTAAGTGTTTTCTATATGTAAGATCATGTCATCTGTAAACAGAGACAAGTTTATGTCTTCCTTTCCAATTTGAATGCCATTTATTTCTTTTTCTTGCCTAATCACTCTGGCTAGGACCAGTACTATATTGAATAGAAGTGGTAAGACTAGTTATCCTTGTCTTATTCCTGATTTTAGAGAAAAAGCTTTCAGCTTTTCAACACTGAGTACAATGTTAGTTGTGGTCTTTTCATTTATGGCCTCTATTATGTTGAGTTCAGTTTTTCCTATACATAGTTTGTTGATAGTTTTCATCATGAAATATGTTGAATTTTGTTAAATGCTTTTTCTGCATCTATTGAGATGATCATATGATGTAACCTTTATTACACTAATGTGGTGTATCACATTTATTGATTTGAGTATGTTAAACCATTTTTGCATCCCAGGGATATAGCCTACTTGGTCATGATGAATGGCTCTTTTACTGTGCTGCCTGATTAGGTTTGCTGGTCTTTTGTGGAAGATTTTTGCATCTATGCTCACCTGTAATTTTATTTTCTTGTAGTGTCCTTGTCTGGCTTTGGATTCAGGGAAATACTGGCCTCCTAAAATGGGTTTGGAAGTGTTCCTTCCTATTCAATTTTTTGAAAGACATTGAGAATAACTTGTATTAAATATCATTAAAATTTTTTTTAGTACAGCAGTAAAGCCATCAGGACCTGGGATTTTCTTTGTTGGAAAGTTTTTGATTATTGATTCAATCTCCTTACTTATTACTGGTCTATTCAAGGCTGAAACATGAAAGAATAGAAGGCTGTATGTCTCTTGAAATGTATTCACTTTTCTAGGTTATCCAATGTGTTGGTATAATTGTTTATAGTAGTCTCTTGTGATCCTTTGTATTTCTGTAGTATCAGTTATAATGTCTCCTTTTTCAGTAATAATTTTATTTACTCGAACCTTCTGTCTTTTTTAAGTCTAGTAAGTTTGTTGATTTTGTTTCTTTTCAAATATTCTTGTTACATTGTTATTTTTTATTGTTTTTCTACTCTCTATCTTATCATAATTACTCAGAATAAAACAAAGCAATGCATTCATCCAAATATAAACAAAATGGGATGCAACTTAAAACAGAAAACAGATTCAAAATCAACATTTACTTCCCATTTTGCTTGTATGAAATCAGAATCAATTAAAAGCATACCTTTGTCTCCCAGTGATAACTGTCTTGTTTTTTGAATTGTTATCATTCCCTTAATTTTAAAATTATAAATATTTAAGGTATAAATAATATTTTCATATACATAAACATAGTGAAGTGACTATAGTCAAGTAAATTAATATATCTATCTCCTCACATAGGTAGATCTTTTCTAATCATTTTTTTTTTTTTTGGTAATAAGAATGCCTGAAATTTCTCTTTGTAAATTTCTAGTATGTTATGTAATATTATTATCCATAGCCATCATGGCCTAGGTTATATCTCTAGACTTATTTATTTTTTTTTGTACATATACACAATTGCATATGTTTTTTTCTTTTTTTAATTGCAACTTTGTACCCTGACATATGACTCTAGATTTCCCTCCAACCCCTACCCCTGGTAACTACTGTCTACTCTCAATTTTTATGTATTTGACTTTTTATTTTAAGATTCAATATGTTAAGTGGGATAATCAAATGTTTTTATTTCTGTGTCTGGTTTATTTCACTCAGCATAATGTCCTACAAATTCATCTATATTACCATGAAAATGGCAGGACTTATTTCTTAAAGGCAGAACAATACCAAAGTTTTGAATTCATTTTTCTATCCATGGACACTTAGGTTTTTTCCCTATCTTGGCTATTGTGAATAATGCTTCAGTGAAAATGAGAGCCCAGATATTTGTATGAAGGGCTGATTTCATTTCCAATGGGTATATACCCAAAAGAGAGATCACTGTGTCACATGGCAGTTCTAATATTAATTTTTTAATAAACCTTTATATATTCCCACCAACAGTGTGCAAGGGTTGTCTTTTCTCTACGTCCTAACCAACACTTGTTAGTTTATGTCTTTTCAATATTAGCCATCATAACAGATGTGGGATATTATTTCGTTGTGGTTTTGATGTACATTTGCTTGATGATTACCAATGCTGAACACTTTTTCATATACCTGTTGGCTTCTTATTTCTTTTTTGGAGAAATGAGTATTCAGGTCTTTTGCCCTTTGTTTATTTATTCATTTGTTTGTTTGAGACAGGGTCTTGCATTTTCATCCAGGCTAGAGTGCAATGGTGCAATGATTCTCACTGTAACCTCAATCTCTCGGGCTCAAGCGATCCTACCTCCTGAGCCTCTGGAGTAGCTAGGATTACAGGCAAATGCCACTATGCTTAGCTTTTTTTTTTTTTTTTTTTTTGTAGATATGGGGTCTCACTATTTTGCCTAGGAAGGTTTTGAACTCCTGGACTCAAACAATCCTCCCTACTTGGCCTCCCAAAGTGCTGGGATTACAGGGTGAGCCAATGTGCTCAGATGTCCATTAAAAAAAACGGGATTATTTGTTTTTTTGCTGTTGGATTGTGAGAGTTTCTTATATATTTTGGTTGCTAATTTTTATCATATATATGATTGTTAAATATGTTCTCTCAATTCATAGGCTGGGTTTTCATTTTGTTGACTGTTTCCTTTGTTGTGCAGAAACTTTTTGGTTCAATGTAGTTCATTTGCTTTTGTTTTTCACTTTGTTGCTCGAGCTTTTAGTATGATATACAATAAATTGTTGCTGTGGCCAATGTCATGAAGCATCCTGCCTATATTTTTTTCTAGGAATTTTATAGTTTCAGGTCTTATGATTAAATATTTCATCCATTTTGAGTTAATTTTTGTGTATAATGTAAGATAGGGGTCCAGTTTTCATTCTTTTTCATGTGAATATCCAGTTTTTTCAATACCATTTATTGATGAGAATATCCTTAACTCATTGCATATTATTGGTCTGCTTGTCAAACATTAGTTGGCTATACATGCTTGGGTTTACTTTTGGGCTCACAATTCTGTTTCACTGGTCTATATATTTGTTTTTATGCCAGAACCATACTGTATTGATTGCTATAGCTTTGATCCCATACAAGGCAAAAATGCATGCTCTCACTTGTATTATTTAGGATAGTACTGAAACCATCAAGAGCAATCAGCCAAGAGAAAGAAGTAAAAGGCATTCAAATAGAAGATGAAGAAGTAAAATTATCCCTGGTTGCATATGACATAGCCCTATATATAGAAAAACAAAACTCTACCAACATATAGCAAATACATAAGAAACAAATGAACAAAAGGCTGTTAGAACTAATAAGTAAATTTAATAAGATTGCATGATACAAAGTCAATCAGTTGCCTTCTTTATACCAGTAAAAAATCTACACAAAAACAAAATCAAGAAAATGATTTCATTTACAGTAGCATAAAAAAATAGAAATAAGTTGAACCAAGGAAGAAAAAGATTTATACACTAAAACTGATAAAACATTGAGGAAAGAAGTTGAAGAAGACATAAATCAATGGAGAAATACCCTGCATTCACAGATTTGAAGAATATTTTTAAAAAGTCCATCTTACTGCAAACAATTTATAGATTCAATGTATTCTCCATCAAAATTCCATGACATTTTCACAGAAATAGAAAAGCAATTCTACAGTTAGTATGGAACCGCTGAAGACCTCTAATAGCCAAAGCACTCTTGAGAAAGAACAAAATTGGAGTCCTCACACTTTCTAATTTCAAATTATGTTACAAAGCTGTAGTAATCTCCCAACAATGATGTGAATGTAGTAGGGCTCATGATAGCTCTTCCTTCTTATGGCACCGGTTATAATCCTCATATCTGAGTATGTCATACAGACACTGTCTTCACTCTCCAGCCAAACACAACTGCTTCTTAGATTTTAGGTATGTGCTACTTTGCATCACTACCTAGTAATACCATTTTCAAATTGCAGAGGATAATTATGCAATAAGTGAAATTACCAAAAAAGAAAAGAAAAAAATCAGTGAGTGATTCTTTTGGTGGTATAATTTTTTTTCTGAAAATATCCAGAATTAAAAGTGTGTAAAACTGCTATTTTTCATTATTTTAAACAAAATCTCCCTTTTTATAATGTGGAAGACTTTTTTTGCTTAATTTTGAGAGGCATTTTCCCAAAATAATTCTTTCAAAGAGCACATGGATTAAGGAATTTAGTAATGTGTTCTTCTGCAAGATTATCTGCCTCACAGTAAATGACTCCTGTGAACAACAGAATGAGCCTTTGAGGGCAGGGTTAATGGACTGGTAGGCACTGTATGAATAGGCATCAGGTGCTTTAGCTCAAAGCACTGATTTGAAGTAAACTTCTCTGCATCTGTCATCTGATATTCTACTCTTGGCAGCATTAGCTGAGCTAAAGTGGTGACTGACCCCCAGAAGCTGACAAAGAAACATTTCAGAGAAGGGAAATTAATTTATTCCGACTGCTTGTCAAGCATTAGGCTAACTAGCCTCATCTTTTTGCCCTAAAAGGTGCAAGATTCTAACCTTTGCTTCTATAGCATCTGCGTTAAGTAACAAAGTGGCAAAGCAGTTTCTATCAGGAGGAATATGCATTAGTACAGCATCATTAATAATAGCAGGGAGTACTTAAAAGCAGTGATCTTTTGAGATCAGGGGCCAGATGGTCAGATATATTGACCTTCATTTCTCTCCTATTAGCAAAAATGTCCTTTCTTTTTAATTCAAAATGATTTATCAAGGAAGCGAATGAATTCTCTGAACTTTCATATGTGATGCAGAGTTCTTGTAGCACATTTCTACTTGAGACAGATTTAGGAGGACTTCCCATGACTTTCTTCACAATAGGCTCATCAAACATATTTTTGATACGGGGAGTGCAGAACTAGAGACTTGGGAAGTTCCCTGTTAACCATAGGAAAATTCTTGGATCACTATCTTTTTCTTTTCTTTATTTTTTCTTTCTGAAGTTCGTTCTAACTATACTTCATATGTGATCTAAGCCAACCATCCAAAGGGACTGGTTTTGTGTCCTGCATGGTGCTGAAGTGGAGGGCACAGGATCTAACAATAGCTGTAATGACCTTTCAAAAAAGTAGATTGAATTATGTCAACTCCGTGGCTTGGGCTGTCCTGCAGCTTCCCATTGTGCTTAGTATAAAATCTAGAAATCCTTAGTGTGCCATCCGGGTCCTCTGGAACCAGCTCCTTCTTGCTTCTCTGACTACATCTGCTCCAGCCACTCTGGCCTTCTTGCTATTCTTCAGGCACCCCACACTTCCTCCAGCCTCAGGATCTTCCCACTTGCTGTTCTTTCTCCTTGGAATACTTGCCCTCAGATTCCCAGTTTCCACCAGCAGGTTCTTCTTCATCTTTCAAGTCTCAGCTCAGCTATCACCCCAGCTCAAGCTTCACCTTATTCTTTAGCCCTCCCTGAACACCCAATCTAATATTGCCTTTTCTTCTCTCAATCTCTTTATCATTATATTAATTTATTTCCTTTATAATATTTATCACTATCTCTAATGTCCCAAGACATTAGAGTTTTCTCTAAGTAGTTTTCTTGGAGGTGATCTTAGAACAGGTTGGGGAGTGTGGAAGTCCAAGTATGGGAAGAAATGGAAGCCAATCAGGATGCCTGCTATGGGAAATTGGGGCTGTTTCCACTGGGGAACTCTGGGTGACAGTGTAGAAGACTTTGCTTCAAAGTTGTCCCACCTGAAAGGTGAGGGAGCTGGGGTATTTATCCAGTAACTCTAATTGGTCATTGATTGAGGGCTCAGACTAACAAGTCCCCAGCACTCGAGGAAGGCCTTTCCTGTGTGGGGGCCAGGGTCACCAGAGAGAGTCTCGGGGGGAAAGTCATGGGTGCTTATAGGAGGAAGTGGTAGCACTGGCATGCACGAGAAAGGGAATACACAGGTCATATGAGCAGGTAGAGACGGTGTCCAGTGCGCTCTTGTTCATTTATGTATGTTCTACTTTACTGACTATTCCTCTCCCCCAGAATGCAAGCTCCATGACACCAGGGAGGTTGACTATTTTGTGTTCCCCTGGCACACCGCCTAGAATAAAATAGGCACTCAATAAACATTAGTTGAGTCAATGAAGAGATATGAAGTTTCAAGAGGAAAACATATAGCTTTTTATATTTATTTCATGTTAAGGTAGGTGACACTTATATGGCAGATCCAGGAAAGAAGAGATATTAAGTGAGACCTGGAAATGGCCAAAAAATTCAGGGTTTCTGACTGGGGAGGGGTCAGGATTTGCACGGTGTACTGGAAAGGCCATCAGAGCCTGGTCTAGATTGAGATTTAGACTTAGTAGGAACACTGCCTGTGGAAGTGGCTGCAGTCAAAACTCTCACACTCTGGGATTCTTTTCCTTCAAGCTACTTAACCTGCTTGACAGAGATATTAAGATAATAAAAGGAGATAACAGATTTGAAAGCACTCGTAAAAAGAAATACTCTTATGGAAAAAGCTACTATTTAACTGTTGGAAATATGTTATGTTCAAGTTAAAATTGTTCAGAAGTGCTTAGTCCCTTTTTGCTGCTGGCAATAGCCATTTTGATGGACAGTTATTGCCTCCTAGCTGAAGTGAGTAGAATAATCAATTTCCATGGTGTACCTGATGACCTGTGGCTGAAAAGAGAGACTCAGGGGTGATCGGGTGACACTTATCTCATAGAAGGCTGGCAGCCTGGGAACATGGGGACCCATGAGAGATGTGCTCAGGTAATGTCGGGAATCCGTATCTCCATCTGATCTGGAAATCCATTTTGATAAAGTGAATAAGCCAGGGGAGCAGGGAAAATAGAACTGCAGAGGGAAACAGCTTCTTGATAGTTAGAACTAGGTAGACAGGAGAGTTTTACTTTTGGCAAGGGAGTTTTAGCATTCTGACTTATCATTTGAAGGGCTTTGATACCTAGGCTGCCTGGACACTTGTTGGGTTGGAGCTGAAGTGAAAATAGGGCACTGGCTCCAACCCATCCCCTCTGGCTCCATCTACACTTTAGGGGGCCTCCAGTCAATTCCATATATCAAGGCCTATAGAACCTCCATCATCCCAACAGCCTGGAAGTGCAAGCTCTGTCTCTCTCTGTAAAGACCCAGCCCCTGGCCATCTTGGGTTTGCACGCTGAGAGAGCATGACCTGGTCATGGAGGACAGCCCAGGAAAAGGGGTTTGTACATGCCCTGGGAATGGGAGTCTTCTCTTTTAGGCAGAAAGTTCCTGGGTATTGGACTGTGGTCTGGAAAGAGGGAGGCAGGTCTAGGTGGGAAAATCCCTGGATCTCTTTGACTCTTTACTCCATTGGGAGAAATATAACCAGGAAAAGGCCATTAGGGTGGTCCCTATTAAATGTGACATTTGACAGCAAACTGACGTTGCCCCTCTTAGTAAAAGCCAGGGCAACTAACTGCAAAAGTCCTTAATTTTCCAGTGGGGGAGAGGATGGCAACTCTAGGCAGCTGCTTATAGGAAGAGAAAGGTAAGTTGAGGCAAACTCTCCAATGGGTTTCCATGTAACTCAGAGTAAAATCATAGTTTTTGTAGTGGCTACAGGGCTATGCCTGATCTGCCACCCCTCCTTTGTATGGTATCTCTGAATTCATCTATCCCCATCCCCATTCCCTGCCAGTACCCTCTGCTCCATTCACACTGGCCTCCTTGCTGAACTTCAGAAATGCCAGCTACATTTTCTTTGGCTTTTCCTCCTGTGTGGAACACTCCATGTGTGATGGTTAATACTGAGTGTCAATTTGATTGAATTGAAGGATGCAAAGTATTGGTACTGGGTGTGTCTGTGAGGGTATTGCAAAGAAGATTAACATTTAAGTCAGTGGACTGGGAAAGGCAAACCCACCCTCAATCTGGGTGGATATAATCTAATCAGCGGCCAGCACAGCCAGAATAAAAGCAGGCAGAAGAACGTGAAGAGACTAGACTGGTTTAATCTTCTGGCCTGCCTCTTTTTCCTGTGCTGGATGCTTCCTGCCGTCGAACATGGGACTCCAAGTTCTTCAGTTTTGGGTCTCTAACTGGCTTCCTTGCTCCTCAGCTTGCAGACAGCCTATTGTGGGAACTCGTAATCATGTGAGTCAATACTCCTTAATAAACTCCCCTTTCTCTATACATCTATCCTCTTAGTTCTGTCCCTCTAGAGAATCCGTACTAATACACCCTGACAACTACCTGTGCACCCTTTGTACAAATGTCACTCTATCATTCACCTACCCTGAGCAGCCTATTTAAAATTGAATCCAGAACTCCTGATTTCTTCATCACCTCTGTCCCTCTGCTGCTCCCACATACTACCCCCAACATCTGTCACCTTCTTGGATACCTGATGACTTATTTATTGAGATTTTATTGATTGATTGATTGATTGTCTATCCCTGCCCTTGGGAATATAAGCATCATAAAGGCAGGCTCTAGTACCCAAAGGAATGCTTGGCACATAGGAGATGCTAAACACATCTTTTTCAAATGAATGAAGTAACTAGCAAATAACAATAGGAATTCTTAAAAAAAGATTATCAGTGTTTCTTAAAATATCTAGGATTTATAATTTCTTAAAATTCTTGCCATATGCAGAGGGATAATGTCTGGATATTTAAATGAAGGCTTTTCCTTGTTACCATTTTTCTTGTGGCCTTGTGGATCTTTCTTGTTGAGCCAGTAACATCATTGTCTTGAGAGTACAGACTCAGACCAGAGCAAAGAGCCAAAAAGTCCACAGGAGGTTCTGGAAATCTATAACAAAATTGCCTGAGAAGAGAAGCTTAAAACATGGAGATTTGATTGTGTGCATTTTGTCTTTTCCCTCTATCCCTTTTGATTTTTTCTTTTTCCCTTTTGTCTGCTTTCTTTTCTCTTTGCTTTCCTCCTTCAAACTTTGGAGCAAGGCAGTGCGTTAGGACTGCAGGACTCAGAGATGGATAAGGTCAGTTTTCAGAAGATGACAGTTTGGTGGGGGAGATTTCTACAGGAAGAAATCATCAGCATTATACGGAAAGTGCTCTCATGGAGGCATGCCAAAATACTATAGAAAGAAAGACCTTGAAGGATGACTAGTGTGACCCGATAAGAGCCTGCCAGGGGAACGCTGGGGCAGATGGGAGGAATTCTGTATCTTAGAGACCAGGACGAATATGTGGTGATTGTTTTCAGATATTTAAATGATTTTAGGCCTGAAACACAATTTTTGATTATTAAAAAAATTACCATCTTGAAAGCCCTATTTCCTACACATTCTGCATAAATTCTGTCTCTATCTGTCTAGTTACATATGAATATGTACATATCGGTTACAATATCGGTAAAGATATCACTATATCAACACCACCAATAGTAGTAATCATAGCAACTACAATGCCAGGCACAGTGCCAAGCTCTTTATTCCTTAGAACACACCAAGGAAGAAGATAATATTATTCTGATTTTATAATTGGGGAAACCAAAGCATCATGAATGAAAAAACACATAGTGATATCATGATTTAACAAGTCTTTCTGAAATTGATTGTTGATGTGTTCTTTCCACATCACCAATATGTGTTATAAATACATTTATGTTCTAAGATGAGGGAGAGATATAGGTGCCAAAATATGCTGCTGGAAAAGTGGCTAAGTCAACAAGCATAAATGTGTACATTCTAAAGTGATTGCTTTAAGATGCTCCTAAGAATGGTAGAGGACTCAGTGACTGCTGCCTGTGTCTTAAATGTCAGGTAGAGATTTTCTGTGATGAACAGAAACAGTTGCTTTATAATAATCCTCAAAATAATACCCAATTTCCTTATGGTAGAATATTTAAATAAAGCTATCAACATTTTATTTTGTGGTTTTAGAGAATTTTAGTGCTCAGTGAGTTAAAGAAATGGTAGCATGGTACCTGTGTTGGCCTGGTGTGGTGGGATTTCCTTGAAATAACTTGTCAGTGAGATTTAATTCTTCTAGCCCTTTTTTGTTCTTATGTCTTATTCCTGTTGAATTGTGGTAATTGTATAGTGGTTTTGAATACTTCCCAATTATTCCTGTAGTGCTTTATACTAGCCAAAAAGCACCAAGAGGCACTTATTCTTTTCTATTCACATTCCCCAAAGCCTTGTAATTCAATTAATGCCCTGATAACTAGATCATGATTCCCAATCATGGCATTTTGAGACATTTCAAATGATCTCCAGTTGTCTGCAGGGATGCAAAAAATGTAAAATTCTTCAATGTTTTTCAAATGAGATATATTTTGTTATTATTATTATTATTAACATGGGATGAATTATCTGTATATGGCTGGAAAAGTCGACGAGGGACCAGTAGCCTTTTTGCTTTGATCAATGAGTAACTTTGGCTATTCCTCAAAGAGCCCTCGACCACACTGCATAAGTGCACCTCTATGCTTGCAGCCATGTAATATACTCAGTGAGAATCTGGATGTGCTAAGTGGGCTTTATTGTATTTGTGTTTTATATTTGTGGGTTTCTGTATGCATATAGTTGCTGAGTAAATAGTAATTCTATAACTCCTTGATAGAACCCAGCTTTCCTCATTTCCACTTCACTCAGTTTCATCAGTTCTCTGCTTTGACCCACATATATGTGTGTGTTTAATTGGAAGCAAGGGAAGGTTCCTATGCCCACATTGTTTTACCTGTAACAGTGTTATGCTCCTCAAAGATTGTGTAACAGAGAGGTTCTATAGTGGTAACACTAGGTATATTCAATGGGCATTTTTTTTCTGAAGAAAATAAGAAAATTTTCAGAATTAAGCCTGCATATCTTAAGAACACACAGAAATAAACTGTAAGCTCCTTGAAGGTAATTTCTGTCTCATTCTTAATTCGATCCCCAACATGTGACACATATTAGGTACCCCAAATATGTGAATGAATGACTCATGTATAAAAGCAATGTTTAGCATGATGATGGATATGGAATAGACGTTCAGTAAGTAACTACTTATTGATTTGGAGGAGAATCCTGAATCTTCACACTGGGAAAGGAACTGTTATAACTGGAGTGACTTTCTAAGGCATGGGTGTAGGCATGGAACTGAGTAAGGTCAGACAGTTTTTCACCTACTCTTTTCTTCCTCTTCTCCTCTCTGTTTGCTCCATTTATTATCATTTTGCTGTCATAAGCAGCTAATTCAGAATCCTTTGTGATTTAACACCATAGGCAAATGCATTTCAGAGTTGTTCCTTACAGTAAAACCTTGAACTTCCTGCCATAGCATATTTTAAATTTACATGTCAAAACTCACTGCTTAAATTTTGAACTGTACCCAGTGCCTAGAGTCGTGTGAGTGCTAAAAATACATGCATGTGCCCAAAAGAGTTTACAACATTCACAGCAGAAGCTTTAAACTTTCACTTAAAGGTTAGAGAAAGTTGGCTGGATAGCAAAAGCAAATTTATTTAAATACCATTTTTACACTCTTTTCATAATAGTAACATTTTATCT
>NW_016814053.1:719682-750848 GCF_001698545.2 Rhinopithecus bieti | reverse complement strand
TTTTTTTTTTTTTTTTTTTTACAATGATTTATAGGCATTGGAGCAGAACAGGGGAGTCAGGAAAAAAAGCAATTAACGAGTAAAGGAAAAAGTACCAATAGTGAAGGGGAAAAAAATCTTCTGAAAGCTAAAGAAGAGAGAATAATTGATGGTTCCATTTTAGCTTAATGTTATTTCTGGATCTCTTTTATAATGTGTTATTTACTGCATAGTTTATAGTTGACAGAAAATAAACAGCATTTGCAATATAATGTCTTTAGCTCTGCCATGCACTTGCTCATCCCACTTGCTTGTCAAGTTAGAACTTCAACCAACATCCGTCAATGTCTCATGTGATGGAGTCTGTTTTTAATAAGCCCAGCACTATAATTACCTTATTGCAAAGTTAAGGCCAAATGACACTTATGATGAAGGTTTCATGGCTAAACAGTAAAGTCAGTGAAGCATATGCATACCAACTGTCAGACAGGAAAGAGCTGTTCGAGAATTTGTTTCTTTATTGCTAGAAGAGGGTCACTTCATTTGTACTTGGAAACTTTGTCAAAACTACAACAGGTGGCAGAGAAGGAAAAAGAATAAATAACATAGAGGATAACTTATAAAGATACTATTATTAATAGATTTTTGAAAAGATGAATTACTGAGCATCTGTGCCCCCTAACGTCTGTGCTAGGTGTTTTCACAAATATTTTCTAACTTAAAACTTCCCAATAATCCAAAGAGTTAAAATAGTGTCCAAATTCTGTAGATGGGGAAACTGAGGCTTTGAAAGTTTTAAAACTGTGTGCTGGAGGCCACTTAGTTGACAACTGGCAAAACTACACCAGCAACCCAGTCTAGATTATTCAAAGTCCAATGAGGTTTTCCCTATGTGATAGCTGCCATAAAGTAAAGTGTTTGGTCAAGCATGATCCAGATTGCGGTCTGGATGGAAATGAGCCATGGTTTAGACGGGTCCACATACTGAGTTATTAATAGCAGAAAGGCAGAGAAGCAGATAAGTGATGATCTTTTCTATATCCTAGCAAAGATCCCTCTCTTTTTTACATTGTCTGAAGTTTTACATTTTTGTGACAATTACAATCAACTGTGAATTGATATATCAGTACACATCTCATTGCACATCACAGCATCTTTCACCAAAGAAGCCCTGGAAATAAATGGAGTCTTGCTCTCATCTTAGCATGTGTGGATGACAATGACAATGACAGAATGGTGCTGTGTCTGAAAAGTTAGGAGCATCGTTTTCGTTTAACAGATGATACAAAATGAATCACTGCATCATTTGACTTATTGCATCATTTGACTTATTTAGTAGTCACCAGGCTACTGAATCTGGGATATTTTTTCTCCATTTAATATCTCAAGGCAGAAATATGGGACTTCTTTTCTACTTTTCTACTCTTCTCTTGAGGTATTTCTGAGCAATGGTAAGAGCATCAGATTCTTCCCCCAGTCTACCTGAGGGTTCATGTTGGATCAATGTTAAGAATTGCTCTGCTGCACATCTTGGAAGAGGAATGCTGTACTTTTCAATGGAGTGCTTAGCATTGGTGGCATCAGACCTGAAGTCAATTTACTGAATAGGGTATTTTGATTATCAGGAGTAATTCATATCAGGACAGGGTTTTAAAATAATGAATTGATGCAAGATAAAAATAAATGTTTTGGTTACAAAATCAATGTTAAAGAAAGTTGTATTTCAGGATATGGGAGCTAACATTCAGTCATTGCCATGATACACCAGCAAAAATAGAGACTGTAGAAATCAAACTCTTGGCTCTTCAATGGCATCTCTGTGTAGTGCCTGGCATCTCTGTATAACTCCTCAATTGAGTTATCAAGTACCACTCAGGATGCAAAAAACAATTAGGAAGTCAACTAACAAGTGGGTTGCTTGAAAGCAGGAGCCCTTCACCATTACATAACACATACTGTTCACCCCTTCTCTTCTCCTTAGTCTGTTGTTTCTGAGGTTAGGAGGTTGAGAGGGCCTGGAGATTGGCGAGATCAATGTGGTGATGGTGGGGTCACAGGACTGATTTGGCTTCTCCTAGTAATCAATGGAGGGGGTATCTGGCCATCAGTTCTCTACAGCTTTCTTTAGAATGTGGAGTATTTGATGTCACTGTCATCGGTTTTGTCTTCAAGACACCATTTCTGAGGTAACAGGTTAAATTCCCCCTCAACATTTGGTTATATTCACATGTCTTACCCAGGGACACTGAGGTTTCCTGTAATTTCTCCTAAGAGTATTGGTATCAAAAATTTGCAGGCATGGGCTTTTTATGTTCCACTTCTTCCTCTAGTCACATATGATCTTTTTGTGTTTTTGAACCTTGCTCGTATCAAGACCAAGTGCATAACAAATCTGATACCTCAAGATTTGTTTAGTTTGGCAGGAGGGAAAACATTAGCAAGGAAATCATTGGAATGCATTCTTTCCCAGCATTGGAGGGGGGAGGATTCACTTCTGTTATGTCCAGCCATCATGTGGATTTAAAAATCATCAATCTTGAGTTGATTTTTATATAAGGTGAGAGATGAGGATCCAATTTCATTCTCCTACATATGGCCTGCCAGTTATCCCAGCACCATTTGTTGAAAAGGGAGTCCTTTCCCCACTTTATGTTTTTGTTTGCTTTGTTGAAGATCAGTTGGCTGTAAGTATTTGGGTTTATTTCTGGGTTCTCTATTCTGTTCCATTGGTCTATGTGCCTATTTTTATACCAGTACCATGCTGTTTTGGTGACTATGGCCTTATAGTATAGTTTGAAATCATGTAGTGTGATACATCAAGATTTGTTCTTTTTCCTTAATCTTGCTTTGGCTATGTGGGCTCTTTTTTGGTTCTATATTAATTTTAGAATTGTTACCAAACATCAACTCAAGATGGATTAAGGACTTAAACCTAAGACCTGAAACTATAAAAATTCTAGAAGATAACATTGAAAAATACCTTTCTAGACATTGGCTTAGGCAAGAATTTCATGACCAAAAACCCAAAAGCAATTGCAATAAAAACAAAGATAAATAGCTGCAACCTAATTAAACTAAAGAGCTTTTGCATGGCAAAAGGAACAGTCAGCAGAGTACACAGACAACCCACAAAGTGGGAGAAAATCTTCACAATCTATACATCTGACAAAGCACTAATATCCAGAATCTACAATGAACTCAAATAAATCAGTAAGAAAAAACAATCAATCCCATCAAAAAGTGGGCTAAGGACATGAATATACAATTCTCAAAAGAAGATACACAAATGGCCAACACACATATGAAAAAATGCTTGACATCACTAATGATCAGGGAAATGTAAATCAAAACCACAATGCGATACCATCTTACTCCAGCAAGAATGGCCATAATCAAAAAATCAAAAAACAGTGGATGTTGGCATGGATGTGGTGATCTGGGAACACTTCTTGTAGGAGTTCAGTCAGGCTGGTGGGAAAAATTTTAAGATGAAGTTATAGGATATAGACACAAGCCTTCTTGGAAGGCTGTAAGATTTTGTAAAAGTCTCAGGATAGGGTTATGGTTGAAAGCAGCCTAATCCTTACCTTGAGTTAATAGCTTGGGGGCACAGATACAAAGAAATATAGAGTAGTTTATCTAAATAGCATCCTAAAATCAACCTTTGATCATTCATGGGCAAGATGGCCCTCTCCAGGGTGGGGGTGACCACAGGTGTGTTGACTCAAAGCCTTTGTCAATTAAATCTGTACTAAATAAATTCAAACGTTGCCAACTTGGAAGGGGCTGCAAACTCTCCTCAGCCTCTAGTGCCGGCAGTCCCCTGGCCAACTCTTTCACTGAATATCAGTGTCTGAGTACGTGCCTCATCTATCATGCAGCTGGGGTCTGCAGGACAGACCCCCACAA
This sequence comes from Rhinopithecus bieti, assembly GCF_001698545.2. Lineage (NCBI taxonomy): Eukaryota > Metazoa > Chordata > Mammalia > Primates > Cercopithecidae > Rhinopithecus > Rhinopithecus bieti. The sequence continues at coordinate 746,960 of NW_016814053.1, read as the reverse complement.
CTTCTGCACTGCTGGTTGGAATTGTAAACTAGTACAGCCACTATGGAAAACAGTGTGGGGAAGAGTGGGAGGGGGTGAGGGATAAAAGACAACAAATATGGTGCAGTGTATACTGCTTGGTGATGGGTGCACCAGGTTCTCACAAATCTCCACTAAAGAATTTACTTATGTAACTAAATACCACCTGTACCCCAATAACTTATTAAAAAAAATAAAAAAGTCATCAGTCATATCATTGTGTCATTTCTAACATCCACATTGGGTACAACAATAAAATGACAATAAGATTACATTTATGCAAATGTACCACATGGTACAATATTTTTTTTTGAGACAGGGTCTTACTCTGTCGCCCAGGCTGGAGTGCAGTGTGGGGCCTATGAATCTGCGTTTTCAATATTCTTCCCAGTGAATTCTTAAACTCACTAAAGTTTGAGAATTACTGATGTAAAATAAGCTGAAAGCCCATGCACACTTGTGATGGAAATGACTTAGGGAAATGTTATCTTGTGATAGAAGCCCTGTCATGTCAGGGCTGAGTGTTACGAAGACACGGTTTTTTTTTTGCAAAATCCTGAGTTATCAAGAGACATAATTGGCTGTCTCAGAGCCTCATGGGATGGAGTCTTCATGGTTTTGGGGCCTGGACCCCTACTTTGCATGGGCAGACATTAAATTGGATGTTTTTGCCTACAGGGAGACTGACTCATGCTAATACATTCACAAGAGACTTACTGATAAACAAGATGAGTGTTTCAGGTATATGATTATGAGAAAGGCCCCATCTCCACAAGAATCAAGCAAGGTAAGGGGAGTTACTTTATGAATTTGTGGTAGAAATTATACCTGATTTAAGAACCAAGACCACATTGGTGGGTCCCCTGGAGAGAGGATATACATCAAGTGACTCAGTGAACAGTGAGTTATCAAACTCGTTAGTAATTGTCTGTGTACTAGCCTACTTCTCTTACTAGACGGAGCTCTCTTTGAGCCTTTTATTCTCCCTCATGTACTGAAGTGCTCATTACAAAATCAACATATTGGAGAACTGTTGAATGAATAAATGAATGATTCTAAACCAAGGGGATCAAATAATCAGAGGCATATTTATATTGATCTGGGCCAATAGAATGGATTGCTCTTCACACCAGGAATATTTCTGCCTATTAAAAGAGTATCCTCTGTCCTTAGCATTTGTTAAAACTGTGATAAATTCTTACTCCTGCCTCATCTCCCTGCAGGTCCCCACTCTGTGTGGGACATAGCTCTATCTCATACTGTCAAGGTAAGTGAGTAGATAACCCTTCATTGACTTGTTTCATAAGTTATGTTTTAGTTGATATCCTGATATCAACTTGAACCACCTTACTCAGTTTGAGAAACATCTAAATCCAGTTTAAATACACATAATTTTGGAGGTGGCTTTTTTCTTACCTCAGAGAATAAAACTTTCTGGCCTTGCTTTTATATTCTGGGACATATCTTATTTGCTGTTTTATATTCTGTTCCAGCAGATTGTATCTAGTGTTTTTGGTAAAAAAAAAAAAAAAAAAAAAAAAAAAAATTATTTGTGCAGAGGTTCTTCAACGAGATTTACTAATGGTAAGTGCATAAGAACAGTGCTGACAGGTACTTAAGGTATATCAAGGGCTGAATTGTCCAAAAAGACTATGTATGTTTCATGTCAAATACATGCATGTGTTTCTGTGGTGTGAAATACAGTAAGTGAAATACTCTTTTTTAATTTTTTTTGTTTTTTGTTTTTGAGATGGAGTCTCGCTCTGTCACCCAGGCTGGTGAGATCTCAGCTCACTGCAACCTCCACCTCCTGGGTTCAAGCAATTCTCCTGCCTCAACCTCCCAAGTAGCTGGGACTACAGGCACCTGCCACCATGCCTGGCTAATCTTTTATATTTTTAATTTCACTGTGTTAGCCAGGATGATCTTGATCTCCTGACCTCGTGATCCATCCACCTTGGCCTCCCAAAGTGCTGGGATTACAGGTGTGAGGCACCGCACCCAGTCCCCCAAAATTATTTTTAATTGACGCAATAGTTATACATATTTATGGAATACAGTTTGATGTTTTGATACATGTATACAATGTGTAATGATCAAATTAGGGTAATTAGTATATCACCTCAAACAGTAATCATTTCTTTGTGGTGAGAACATTCAAAATCCTCTCTTCTAGCCATTTGAAACACCGTTAAAATGATGTAACTCCCCTTTTCTTGCTTGACTCTTGTGGAGATGGGTCCTTTCTCATAATCATATACCTGAAACACTTGGTAAGACCTGACACCGTGGCCTGTCTTTTCTTACCTTCTTCATTGTCTAAACTCACCTAAGAGACTGGGAAAAAAGGAAACAGTGTGAAGAGGAAGTTCCCTGAGAAAAGAAAATGTAGAAAATGTTCATTGCTGTGAAATTGATAAGATCTTTCAACCATTTCATACACAGGAAAATAAAAAACTGAACTCATAATGATATATATGTGGGTGTGTCTGTATAGATACAAAAATAATATTCATATCTATATAATCTCTTAGGCAGCAGAGAGGCTTTTATTCATTTAGTAGCAGCAAGATCTCAACAGCTTACAATTTCTAGCCATTTGGGCTACAGCACAGAATGTGTGTGTGTGAATGTTTTTTTTTTTTTTTTTCTTTTTTAACACTAATGCTAAACACTAGAAGCTCAACGAGGCTCTTTAATGTAGTAAAATATCTTGTTAGAGTAGAAATAAAGCAAAAAAAAGGAATAAGGAAGCTTTTGATCAAATAAGGTACCAAAAATAAATAGCATCTCAATACTACTTTTATCTATGTATTCTCACAAATAAATGGAAAATACGAACTCCCTTTTTGTGCAGATTCTCTAGGGAATTTTTCTTGCATTATATGTACTCTTCTTTTGAGATGACTCAGCCACATGAAAAACATTAAAAGCCCAAGTTCAGAAATGTTATGATGTGCATAATATGACATCAGTAGTGATGGATGAATAATAATTTAAAAAATCAAGACTTTCACTCCACAAGAGATTTAATTCACCTGATGAATTAAAATTTTTTCACCTGATGGTATTGTGAGTTATTAGATTTTCCCTATTAGATGTCATATAAAAAAATCGTTATGTGCACTTGTCAGTAAATGACCTGTTACATATATTTATTACTAAAAACTGTAGGAAATAGCATGCCTGGAAACATTTATTAAAAGAGCATCTATGTCTATTAGTGTTGTTTTTAAAGAAAAAATAAGAATCCAAAGATGTTTTCATGGTTTGCCTTTTTCTATTTGTAAGTATATTAAGAGCTGGCTATTTCAGCTACCCACATCTTTGTAGGTGATGGTAATTATGGGCTGTATTGAAATTCTACCACAATTTTGTAAATGCCTCAATGGACTCAGTAGCAGATATTTTTTGAGCTTTGGATGCTCAGCTTAGTAAAGCCTTATGGGTGTGGAAGAGGGCGGTGAGGGATACTTAGTTTCAAAAAGAACTGAATGAGTTGAAAACTAGCTATGCTCATCCAGAAGTATTCCTGAAGCTTCAGAATTGAGAATATCAGTCTTAGAACTCACATGAAAATCTTTGCTCTGTGGCACATCCCTGGACAATGTTTTTGTTTGTCTCTGTGAAACTCTGTGAAAGTATATGGAAATAGAAACTTTTGTGAAACTACTGAAAGGGAAACCCAGGGGCATCCCTGGGTGAGGTGAGGAAAATCTGGAATTGGAATTTAGGTATGTCTTGGCTGAAAACATCACACTTTTTAATTTTTTATTTAATTTTTAATTTTCTTTTCTTGAGACAGAGTCTCATTCCGTCACGCAGGCTGGAGCTCAATGGCGCAATCTCTGCTCACTGCAGCCTCTACCTCCTGGGTTCAAGCAATTGTCCTGAATCAGCCTCCCAGGTAGCTGGGATTACAGGCACACGCTACCAAACCTGGCTCATTTTTTGTATTTTTAGTAGATATGCTGTTTCGCCATGTTGGCCAGGCCATCACCCTTTTGCAAAAGGATAGCTCAGTTTGTTAAATGCCAGAGCTCTCATTCACTTGGTAAAAAATGTTTAATAATGTTAAGCCTAGAATGGCACACATCTAAGTAAAGTTGACCCTTTCTGAGACTGTATTTAGATCCATTCTTCTGGACGGCCAATAAGATAAGTCCTTTGCCATTTTTACAAAAACAGATAGGATTTTTTTCTACACAGTTGGATTTCAACTACACAGTTGGATTTCTGATCGGCCCTAATTAAAATTTTATGACATCTCTGCTATAGAAGTTTAGGGATAAGAACATATAGTGTGTGTTTTGGGAAATCACAGAGGTCAGCAAGGTCTGAAGTTTGGGCACGGGTCTTTGGGTAGACTGAGAGGGTACAGACGTGACAGCCGGAGAGAGCACAGAGGTGAAGGACAGAGTACATGTGCAAATGGGCGGGATAGGAAGAGAGGGTTCCCAGCAAACCTGCAGACTGTGGAGGTTGGGGTTCTAATAGAGTGCTTTTAGAACTTCTCAAGAGAAGTTTGTATTCAGCAAAACAGGCAAAAAGTCAGGCTATAAATTATATATTGAAGAAGGGAGAGAGGAGTGTGAAGAATGTTTTGGCCTAATGGTTGGAGCAGATGGGGAGAGACTGAAATCAGTCCTGTAAGGATAGACACCTAATTAGTGGGTCTGCCCCAACATTTGCATAACTTTAATTCTGTTTTCGCTTTCATTATTTCACACACGTGGCAGCCCCTGGTCTAATGCTGGAGCCCATTGTCTTCCCACCCTGAGCACAGTCCTGTTCTGGAGGGGACTTCTGGTTTATGCCTGTGGACATTCCAGTGGGCAAATCCAAACTCTGTCAACCACCTCCACTCTACCCTGAAATGGGTTAGAGCTATGGACATGGTCGCTTGTGTTGCTGTCTTCCCTCAGGAGAATGAACCCAGGAAGAGGCATATGTAGGCTTCAGCTGAGGGTTGTTTGGGCATCTGAGGTGAGGTCTAGAAGTGGGGAGGCATAGCTCTAGGTAGGTTTGGGCTTATCCCCTGGGCCTCAACCCCCTCTTCAGCCTGTGTGGAGAGGCTCAGCTGCTGGATGGTCAGAACAGGGTCCTACGGGCAGAGGCCTGAGTTACAAGCCCTAGTTGACTGGCTCTAGGTATAGTACTGCTTATTAGTATGTTTAGGACCTGGGGGCATTATGAAATATATATAGATATCTTAACCTACTATTTAATTCCTTTAATTAACTTTCATAAAAGCTCTGGTATGTCTTTGGTAAAAAACACTTTTTGGGACTAATTGAGGGAATAGTTTCTTATTTTATTGAACTTCTCACATGATTTCTTATGGTTTTCTAAAAGGGGAGGAGTAGAGATGTAGGGCCAAGCCTTACCAATTTTCCATGTATGTCTCTAATATTTTCTTTTACTTTTCAGGAAGATACTGAGCACCTTTTCTATAGAGCATCTTTCAGGATCTGTACTAAGAGCAGATCCTACAACTATAAACAAAATAGACACAGCACCTTTTCTCAAGGAACTCATCTAGCAGGAGAGGCAGTCTTTAAGTAAACAATCAAAAGGTCACACAAATTGATATAATTTTGGTAGTCAGTGTAGTTACTGACAATGTAGGTAATTATAAATGACACAACAAAAGGATATGACATAGACTGCAGGGTCAGAGAAAGCTTCTTTGAGGAAGTGATTATTGAATTAATTGACAGGTAAACTTTACTTTCTAGAGCACACAGCTGTTGCTAAGACCATGGAGGAATATTGACTGTTCAAGTAACAAGAATGCAAAGAAGGAGGGAAAAATGGGGGATGATGAAATAAACAGGCAGCAGGTAAAATATGTAGATCGTTTAAAGAACTTGGAGGTCTTTTAAAGGTCTTTATCCTAAAAGAAATAGTGGGGCTGGGCACGGTGGTTCAGGCCTGTAATCCCAGCACTTTGGGAGGCCAAGGCGGGTGGATCACGAGGTCAGGAGCTTGAGACCATCCTGGCTAACACAGTGAAACCCCGTCTGTATTAAAAATTACAAAAAAGTTAGCTGGGCGTGGTGGCGGGCGCCTGTAGTCCCAGCTACTAGGGAGGCTGAGGCAGGAGAATGGCATGAACCCGGGAGGCGGAGCTTGCAGCGAGCTGAGATCGCACCACTGCACTCCAACGTGGATGACAGCAAGACTCTGTCTCAAAAAAAAAAAAAAAAAGAAAAGAGTAAGGCATGGAAAAGCTTATGTAAAAGGGGCAGGATGCCACGGTCAGATTGGCATATTTAAAGGACATTTCTGGTCTCATAGCAGAGAACATTAGAGAGGGGATGGGGTGCAGGAGGAGGCCAGACAGGAGGTTTGTGCAGTACAGGGAAAGATGATTATAACTTGAATGAAAGGTGGTGATCATGGAGATGGGGAGAAGTAATGGATTTGAAAACTAGGAGACAAAGTTAATCAGACTTGAACAGGGAGATTCCAAAGATGATTCTCAAGAATGTCTTGGGACTTCTCTCTTTGTCAGCATTTAATGGCTGGTAGACCAGAATGAGCCCACAAATAAATTTAAGATGAAGCAACTGGAGAAGGCGGAAGGAAACCAGGAGAGTGTGATCCACAGGCCAAAGGAAGATTAATTTCAAGAATGTTTTGGAGTGTGTAAATAAAATGAAGTCTGACAAACATCTTTTGGATTTAGCGGAAATAATTGTTAACCTTAGCAAGTATTGTTTCAGTAAAGCAATTGCTTCATGAAAACTTTTCATACTCTGGAAAAATTCTGAGAGTAAGAATTTGATAACTTTGCAGCACTAGCAACAGCAGTTGGGGTTTTGCTGGGGTAGAAAAACCATCAAGGAGAAGGAGTGACAGCTTTGATAACTGAAGGACTGATTTAGAATTTGAACACTCCATTGTTTGTAACTGCAGCAGAGCTTGTGATTATGGTGAGTGGGGATGTGACTTATATAGACCAATTTCATAAAGTCTTTGATTCCTTGGGGTCCCCGGAACAGTACTACTGTAAGTGTCTGTGCCAATTTCTGAAGCTTGACTTACTCCATTAAAACCACAGGAAGAATGTTATTTGATTTATGAAAGGAGTTAGCCAGCCATTCACCTAATTTTGGAACAGTGACAGGAATAGGAGGAAAGAAAAAGGATATTGAACCAGAACTGTACAACTTGCAATTTATCGAGATGCTGAAGGAAGACAAAGATTTTTTAATATTTAGAGTCATAACTCGTTCAAATAAAGTTAAGAAATCAATTTTCAGGACAATACAAACTCACTAATGCAGATAGACTTTAAGGGGTGAATATATTTCAAAAAGTTTAAACTATAGAATGCAGGGAGAGCTAGGTTAGCTACTTCAAATCCATTCTGGAATGAGAAAAAGAAAAAGAATGGGTTTCTTTTAAGTACATGAAATTACTCTATTAAAGAAAGCATTAGCATTTGTAGTTAATAAACTGGTAACTTTATTATTTGCATAGAAAAAAGCAATCACAAAATGCTAAATTACTTACACATTTCGTTTCTTTCAGTTAAACATGCCTTCTGCAGCTTCACCCATAATCCTTTGCATAACAAACTTTAAAACAGGTAGTATAAAATAGATTGTTCTGGGTCTCGTAAAATTGAAATCAAGGTGTTGGGCAGGGCTGTGATCTTCTCTGGAGCTTGGGACCCTCTTCCAAGCTTCTTTGGGTTGTGGTTGTTGGACTGAGGTCCCATTTTGTTGCTGGCTGTCAATCAGCAACAAAATTTCTTATGGTTTCTTACGGTTTTTAGCTCCTCAACATTGCTACCAATCCCTGCCAAGTGGCCTTTTCCACAATATGGCAGTTTGCTTTTTTTTTATTTTTTTTATTTTTTTTATTTTTTTTGGAGATGGAGTCTCACTCTGCTGCCCAGGCTGGAGTGCTGTGGCCGGATCTCAGCTCACTGCAAGCTCCGCCTCCCGGGTTCACGCCATTCTCCTGCCTCAGCCTCCGGAGTAGCTGGGACTACAGGCGACCGCCACCTCGCCCGGCTAATTTTTTGTATTTTTTAGTAGAGATGGGGTTTCACCGTGTTAGCCAGGATGGTCTCGATCTCCTGACCTCGTGATCCGCCCGTCTCGGCCTCCCAAAGTGCTGGGATTACAGGCTTGAGCCACCGCGCCCGGTGGCAGTTTGCTTTTTTCAGGACTGACAGGATAGTGTCTGCTACAGTTGTGGATATCTCTGATTTGTTTCACCTTGGACTCCTAGACTTTCTCTTTTTAAAGGCCTCACTGATTGGACCAGTCTCACTCACACTTACGGGGAGAGGATTATATAAAGTGTGCAAACAAAGGGGTAGGAATCACTTCCTCAAGGTCATACAGAGAGCAAAGAACAGAGCCTGACTGACCTATGTGTCTCGGAAGCCAAAGTTTGTGTTCTGTAATCTCCATTACTTACTGCCTCCACCCTTAGGAGAGAAGCCCAATGTGGTTTTCATTTTTTCTTATTTTGTTTTCTCTCTTTTCTATAAGTTTCTATGGCATATGGCACGTGTGTTGAGAGAAACTGACCTAGCTGTCCTAGCCAAAAATACAAGAATGGTAGGGGCTCAAGTCAAAGGCTAGATATGAAGGTTTTCAAGGTGTCCTAGAGCGGTTTCTGCCCAGTAGAAATATCCCACGTGAATAACAGCAAGCAGTACCATAGGACTTTCTTGGACAGTGTGCAAACAAAGGTGTAGGAATATTGAGACCATCTTAGAATTATGCCTCCCACAAATGGTTTAAATGAATAGACATTAATAAAGAGACTAACTACAGAGGTGTGAGCAGGATTAAGGAAGCAAAGGGGGCAGAGTGAAGTAGTCAGAGCCCAACAACAAGAGGATGTTATTACCATAACCTGGTGAGACTTTGGACTGTAGGGGAATGCTCTGGTCCTGGAGGAAAGTAGCCACTGCCAGAGTTTTGTACTGAGGATAGAACAGACAAGGAAACCCCTATGTCTCTCTTCCTGCCTTCTGATCTTCTGCCAAACTGAACCAGAAACCAAGGGCTCAGAACTTGGGTGGTACAGTCCACAGAGGTCAACCTTCTAGGGCCCATAGGAGCAGAGAAGGGTAGCGAATTGACTTGAGGTGGCAAATAATCATCACACTGCTTAAGAAATGGTAGTTATGATTAAACCATTATCTTTGGTTTATGCACATATTTCTGAGTCTACCAGTGTGAAGGACAACTTTATAAGTGGTTCTGATTGGTGGGCGAGAGAGAGGAAGTGGCCTTTTTGTTTTTCTTTGAGCTGAACTATAATAACGAGCTACCTCTAGCATGTTTCTTTTCATGGAGGAGATACTTGGCATATATTTGTAGCAACTGGCAATGTAATAATGAGGTTATAAAAATTCATAATGAATTGGAACTATTCCATAAATATGTATTCAAGGAGGAAAACAGAATGTTAACTTATATTCGTATTTTAAAATAAATAAGTTGATTTTTTTTTTAAACACGAATTTTATAGGTTCCATTGATAGATTAACAAAAGGTAGAAACTTGCTCAAAGGAGGGAGGCAAGAGATTGTGTTTCTGTTTTGGTTTTCATTAACTGAAATACATGATTATATTTACAACATCCATAAACAATGGCTTACTGAAACTTTTGAGTAAATCTGGGAAACAAAATGATAATGCCTACAACAATCACATGGAACCCACAGCCAATCAAGGAGAATGCTCAAAGTTAGGGTCTTTCTTTTATGAATTCCTTTAGTTGAAATAGTGAAAACAGCAGTACCTATTATAAACTTTTAGAACCAGAATTTAAACATTTATACTAATCCTTCCTCTGGTGAATGTATTTTTTATCTCTATGTGTAAAGCACAAAGCATTTCTGTTTTCTTTTGAAAGTCTGATTTTTAAACTTCATCTGGTTTGTATTTGGGGATAGGGCACCAGGGGTTTGGCTTGTTCATTTCTATCACAGTGACAACTGAACATGGAAATTTAATCTTTTGCATTGAACAGGACAGACGGAAATTTAGATTCTGATTTTTGTGGGTAGCATCTCTTCACGTTACATATTAGAAAATAGAAATCATTTTCCATGGGAGTAATTCTTGTTTATAGGATTTCCAGTGGTTTTTGGTTATTCATTAGTGAGCAATGGATTTAGATTTATATCCAAATTAATAATGCACTTAGCAGTGTTAAAAAGGAAATAACACATAATTCATATTTCTTTTCAAATATGCAAAATCTGATTTAAGAACTTTTAATGTTCCAGTGCCTATAATACTTATTTTTTTAATGTTTTGCATTGAAAAGACTGCCTTAATGTTCTAATTAGCATTTCCATCATATTTGCTTACACACTTTTACACTTATATAGAGAAAAACTACAGTCAAATATTCCCTTAGGAAAATAATAAGATTCTTCATTTGAATATATATTTTTCCAACATATCTTGTAGCAGGAACCTCAGAAGAAACCATTGGTTAGGCATTCTGAGGACAGAATAGAAAATCTGAAGCTACAGACAGTCTAATATTATGCTAATTTTATCTTTAATATTGGACCTGGAAATTTTTCTGATTTACTTTCTCCTTTGACTACCTATATTCATATATATTATTTAAATTGGCCCAGTGAATATAAAAATTCCTCTCTGAAATGTATGTAGAAGATAGGTTTGTACCAGTGTTAGACCATTTGGTATTGTTTGAGTACCAGTGGAATGGTTGCTCTATTTTTATTAAAAAGACTTATCTTTACTTCCTTAAATTTTATGAGTAGTTCAAACTAATTGAAACCTTTCTGTTTCTCTCCAAGTTTTCATTATTCTTGGATATCTAGCCTGAACAGCAAGAATATAATTTTATTTCATGATTAATGTTAATCTAATTCAAATTTTTCCTCAACTTAACTGTAGTTATTCAAGAAACAATAATCATACCTAAGTAATCTAGCATTTTAATGGTAATGTAACTTACCCCTTTATAACTTAAAAGCCTTATTTAACATATTTTAAAAGATAAACACTTTACAAATGATAAATGTTAAACTTTTGCGAACGACTTTAAAATAATCCAGTACATTTACTCTTTGTGATTTTTAGTTCATTTTCTATTTTCCTCTCCAAAATTCAAGTTCTCAATGGAAAATTCTTCATCAAAATAGGTTGGAATATCTCCAGAAGTAAGTACTACATTAGTAAAATTGGGTAGTTCCTCTCTCTGCCTTGAGAAGGGAGGGAAATAAAAAGTAATGCTATTTTGTGACCTTGGAAACAGTTTAACTGCTACATTGGGAGCTTTCTGACCTATTTTGTGTATGTCATGTGGCCAGATAGTTACCTGGAAGCCTTGTTCTGCATACTTGCATTTGTTATGGAATGAGAGAGTTTACAACGTTTTTGGGAGTGGAATTTATGGTTCTTTTGTCTTGGGATCCTAGCCCCATTATATACAGTGTGATTTATTTTTTTGCCCTCTAGAAAATGTGGTCATGTCATAAAATGGAAGTTGTAATCTTGAAAACTGAAAGGAAATTGGGTAGCTGGATTATAGAAAATCCATTTTTTTTTTTTTCAGGCTGTTTGACTTGAACAGAAGTAATCTATTTGTGGGTGTTAATAAATTGCAGTCTGCCAGGGTTTAACACTACTATCTATTGTGCAGTTTTGGATTCACGTAATGTTTGCTTAACCTGCACTCTGTTCCAGAATTTCAGGATTCTGGATGGTATAGGAATGTAAATATTTCCATAAAGTACAAATACAGGTTGACTATTTAGTAACAGTCATAATAAGTGTTTGACAATGAACTTCAGTGTTTTCCTAATGTTATTCCAGTCTCTGGAGGAACAATACACTTAATTACCTTAGGAACAATATTTAGGTGTGTGGTATTTATATTCATGTAACTACAAAGTTTGGGTAGACAATTGAATTGGTTTGCTTTGTATTTATTCAGTAAATTTGTCTAGGATAAGTTTATTTTGATTAGTAAGCTAAAGTGGTTTTATCTTTATGCCCTTGTTGTTTCTGGCATAAATTTTAGGTCAAGGTAATTCTCAAACTGCTAAATGAGTATTTTTCAGTGGAGTCTTGTAAATTGTAGACAGTGCTCTTAAATCTTCCTGGCCGAGTTGCCATCCATTGAATCACCAAGCTGAGATAGGATCAAAGTCATTTTTTACCCCTAAAAAAAGGTACGTTTTAATTTAAAAAAAAAAAAAAAGACTCAGTCCAGAGAATATCTTCAGTCACTGAAAGGGAAGGTCACAGTGTATTTTTCTAATAAATTATTCACTGATGCATTTGGAATGATTCTGGATAAGAAGAAATTCACATTTCTTACTATAAGAAAGTATAACTCTTGTTAGAACATTCTCATGATTTGTGTTTTCAATTAGTTTATTGTTATTATAGTTAAGCCACCTACTATCTCTGAGAAGTGGGTTAAAATTATTAACCCTCTTTTACAGATTGGGAAATGGAGACACGGTGAGGTTAAGTGGAGTCATCAGCATCCTACATTAAGTCATGGCACAAAGAGGATTAGTCTGGTGTTCATGTGGTTTATTCAGTCCTCAACGTCTTTGATTTTACATGTAATGAGTTACACTGTTGCACCCTCAGTTCATATTTGAAAAGAAAGCACTGACACTTGACCACCACCTTTCTTTTTTCTGCTTAATGATCCTTGTGAGCCATTGAAGATAAACTGTTGTGACTGTTGAAAGACTACAGCTTCTCTTAATCTTTTGTAAAATATGCATATGTTACAACTGTAGCTGACTTTCATTTCTCATGTTAATGTTAAAGGTCTTTGATGGGTCTGAAACTTAAACTGAGATTTAACCCATGGTATATTTCAATTGCTAGCCTTTTCATGTCTAGGTCTTTGGCAAAAATCCACCAACTAACCAATCAACTAGGATTTACTGAGCATCTGCATGTGTGTTGCTTGATTTTGGCCACAGATTTTCCTAGGTGATTGTGATATCTTTGTCTCAGGTATTGGCTATACTTGTGGCAAATTTTGGGTTATAACTCATCCTTCCTCAGTTGGTACTGGATGACTTAACTAGGGTAAGATCATGTTGTAAAATCTCAGGGATGGAGGGCTTAAAAGTCACTATTCACTCTCATATAATGTTGCTGCTCTCTGACCCCCACCACACACATAGAAAGGTCAGCATAGCTTACCCTCAGATAGAATTTGTCCTTCACACTCCAAGCTCCAGCCATTTGGGAGAAATGCCTTTAGGATGCCCTGCTGTCTCCTTTCAGAGCCAGCTTCTGTACATGAGTCTCCCTAATCCAGTCACCTCTCTCTCTCATCTCCTTTTACCCTCTATTCCCTACCCCAGGATGACTCCCTAATGCTTAACTCCTGTTCAGTTTACATCTTTACCTAGGTTCCACCTCCTGAGGGAGGTGTTTCTTCAAAAGCTGGCCTAGATCAAGTCTCTCACCATAGGAGCTCCCATAACAAACACCCAAAGCTTTCTCTTTGGTGTGATACTTTGCTACCTTCTGCTAGCAACTAGATTGCAAACTCCATGAAAGCAGAGACCATGCCTTTTGTGTTTTGCACTGAATGATAAATTCTTAGCACAGTCCCTGAGACGTGGTAGATGCTCAGTAAATACTACTTGGTTGGTGAGTTGGTTGATTATCTCTAAACATATGGGAATAAAAAAATTTAGCAATAATATATACCTGTGGTAGCACTTCCAATGAGAAAAAAGTATGAGAACTTCTTCCCTCATCCTGGAAAAGAAGTTAAAGAAAAAAAATCATCAGAGAAATGAAGACAAAAGCATGGATTGTGGTTTTCATAATAAACAAAGTGGAATTTATGCCAAAAAATATTACATGAAATAAAGCTAGTTCTTTTTAATGAGAAAATCAGAAATCATAAGGAATATAACTATAATTATAAATGGATTTGCACTAAGCAACAAAATATTTCCACTTAGTGAAAAATTGAGATCAGAGTATGGAAGGCAAACATGATAAATACCATCATAATGCAAAGGGAAAAAGAAGAGAGATAAACATGACAAAATACAAGAAAAGAGCATGGAAATTCAAGCCACAGATACAAATAAGTATTTTGAAGAATAAGACAAAAAAATTAATGTGGAGTATTTGATCAAAGAAATAACAGAAAGCTTTTGTAGACTAAAAGAAGATCTGAGTTGGGGAAAGAAGTTTCCCTACAATATATGTGGAACCAAATAAAAGAAAGCTATATTTAGACTTGTTCCAGTAAAAGACAATCACATATCCAAGCACATAACCCAAAGGAATAAAAATGAGTTTGGCATTAAGTTTCTTTTTTAGAACACCGTATATCTTGGGATGGTATTTAAAGAGTATTTTGGGTGAAAAGTTATGGCCTCAGAATTTAGTGTCACTCAAAGTTGAAGTTCATGGATAAGGGAAACTTTTTCTGACATGCAAATTTCCAGAATATACAGTGCTTTGGAGAAATTCTAGTTTGGTCTTCATAGCAAATAATTTGTAATTCCTCTAAGAAAATTATCCATTTTTATATCCATGAATTGTGCCACTACAATGGCTTTTATTTATTTTTAAAATTTTGAATAGTTTTATTATTACTGCCATCCTTATAATTTTACATTTAAGAGTATCATTAATGGCTTTTCTTTTTACATTGATTGTAAAAATGGTAAGAGTCAAGTATATTTGAGGCCTGCTGTGATGAGATCAATGCATCTACTGTATCTGTTCTTCCCCTCCCTTATACAATGATAGAACTTGTAGCTGAATACATGGATGCCTAGGTAAAGATTATGTTTCTCAATCTTCCTTGCAACTAGGTGTAACCATGGGAATACATGGCCAGTGAGATAGAGTGGAAAGGATGTGTGCAGTTGAAATGCAAGGTAATGAGAAACCATCTTGAACAGTGTGAATGTAGACTGCCTTTGGGATGACATAACCACAAGGTACACAAAGTAGCATGGACCTCCAAAGACTGTAGAGCTGATTCACTTTATCTGTTTGAAATTTTCTCTGACAGGGAAATAATGTTCTATCTTTTAAATTCATCGCCATTTTATTCTCTGGCACATCAGCTGAATTTCAATTAATACAGGTAAAAAGTACATACAGTGCATTAGATGTCTCAGCCCTGGAACTAATTTATGTTCTCATCATTCTTTTTCTTTTTCTATTTTAATGTTTCCTATTATTTTATATGTCCTTATATTCTTCCTTAAATATTCTAAATATAAATAAACACATTTATCACCTAGGTATTCTTCCTAATAAAACTACTTGGAGACAAACTCTAGATAACCAAGAGATGAATCAAAATTTAGACTCAGAAGTTGGGAGTTATAGTAGGATAGGATTAGTGCTGAACACTGAAATATAATATATAACAATTGTAGATATAGCCAGATTGTCTTTTTCTTCCATCTACTCTTTCCTTCTTGGGCATGGGACATAATGAGCTTAATGTAGGAGGAGAAGAGAGTCTAGCAATACACCTCAAGCCTCTCCCTATCTCAGCCTTGTCATAAAAATAATAAAAATTAAGGCTTGACCTTCAAATATCTACTTGGAAGGAACAGAACAGTGCTCCCATAAACATCCTTCACTAAGACATTCATGACCTTGAAGCCTAGCTCGAGTCTCATCATCTTCAACCACTGAAGAAATACACAAACCACGTAAGGCATTTTGTTTCAGTGTCCACTTTGTCTAATACTAATATTATCCCTCTACTCTCTTTGTTCCCATTTGCTTGATTTACTTTGTCTATCTTTAAAACAATTTTTGTTCTAATGAGAATGGCCTTGGCTTTTATTTTGAGAAATTTTGTCTTTTAATTAACTAAAGTTCTGAACACTATAATCTTGGGGGAGACTCTATCTTGGAAGCTGAGGAAGGCAGTAAAGTAATGTGTTAGGTACGGAACTGTGACATTGTAGGTCAGTGAGCAGCTAGGCAATTCTTCCCAGTGTACACTTTCATTAGATAACTGGTGTGTGTTGTAGTTTTTGCCTTCTGGTGACAGGAAACCTGCTGATCTTTTTTTATCATTATAAGTCCTAAAATGTACAAAGACTGTCTTTACGATTTATCATCTCCTTGTTTTAGGCACAATATTGTTTCAGGTACAGCATCTTGCTGACCTTAAAATGTTAACCTTTTGAATTAAGAAAATGAAATAAATTTTGGTTATTTATTAAAGGAAAGTGAATTTCACTTTATGATAGTTTGTATTAATAAAAACCAAATTATTGTGTTAAAGATTGTTACTGCATCAGCACTACTTGCTGATTTTAAGCAGTATTGTAAAATCATTCTGTTGCATATTTTTTCCTAACAGATAATACTTTAAATCTACTACTTAATGGGAATGATCTAGGCTTACAGTGTCCTGTGGTTTTAATGATCTGAATAACATATTTTGGGGTCTGCAGGCAGATATCCTGCTTTGGACAGCCTATGCTTTTTGAAGTATGATGAGAATACACATTGACTGGAATACATTGAGATGATGGTGGTTTGACTCCCACCATTAAGTTTATGATATCGTCCAGGGTTAGATCTCACTCATAATGGTGGTGATATCTCACATTTACAAGGCACTTTCATCATGAAGGATCCCACAGTGCCCTCTAAGCATATGTCTACAGGAATGACTATTTTCTGTGATGCAGGCATTTCTTAGGAGAGTGACACCACCACCCACTGGTGGTTGTACTCACTGAGGGCAGGGCGATGGTGACAGTCAGTTAGGCCTTAATTTTAAAGCAGTAATGTTTACTCACCCACTTTGACTAGCACACAATAGTAACATTTTTCAAATGATTTTCAGAAAGGTTGTGTGATGATTGTGAAGTCAGAGGTTAACTTTTACATGGCCCTTGGTTGGACAGTCTCTTAACATCATGCCAATATAGTATTTTCATTTTAACAGGTAATAGTTCTCTCTTCTGATTTAATAAAAAATAGATGCTCTGTGTCCCCTCTACTATTCATATGTTCCTTGGACGTTTCTTTTTCTTTTCTTTTCTTTTCTTTTTTTTTTTTTGAGAGGGAATTTCGCTCTGTCGCTCAGGCTGGAGTACAGTGGCATGATCTTAGCTCACTGCAACCTCCACCTCCTGGGTTCAAGCGATTCTCCTGCCTCAGCCTCCAGAGTAGCTGGGATTACAGGTGCATGCCACTGCACCTGGCTAACTTTTATATTTATTTATATTTTTTAGAAGAGACAAGATTTCACTATGTTGGCCAGGCTGGTCTCGAACTCCTGACCTCAAGTGATATGCCCGCCTCGACCTCCCAAAGTGCTGGGAATACAGGTGTGCACCACCGTGCCTGACCAGAAATTTCTAATTTCTGTATTTCCCTTGTGTATGTCTATGTGGGTTTCCTCATTAGGAAGTAACTGATAATCAGTAAAAGACACCAAGAAGCTTTTAAATTCCTCCCAGATAACTGCCTTTGCAATGGCAAATACAGCTTAAAAATAAGAGGCTTAATTCTCCCTGATGAAAATAAAGGAAGGTACTTTCCTTCTCCCTTTTCTTAGATGATATGTTTTAGAAAACTTGTCATTTTAAGGTCTTTTTTCTGTCTCTTCAAAATGCATGTAAACCTTTTTAAAAGATAAATTAGCCTCTTGCTAGTTTTATGGCTCAATAATGTCTTTCTTAAGATCAAGTAATCATCAAGAGAGAAAGGTAATGCACCTATCTTCCAGTCTCTGTGGGAGGGCAAGATCCTAGCATCAGAGGATGCCTGGCTTCACAACTACCTGCTGTCATAAAGATATAATAAATTTATTTTAACTTTTGGTAAAGCCAAGTAAGCTAACACAAGTGGTCACCTCAATTACTGAGTGAATTTTGTATGAATTTTGTGTGAGAAATGGTGCCATCAAACGTTCTTGCTTGAGGACTAATTATTATGTATCTAAAGAATATGTATGTAATGGGTTGTATCCACTTGGCGATATAACAGAAGGAAATTTCTGCCTGTCTTTGCATTCTCTTTGCAGATTGGCTGTGATGAGCATTGCATTCTGGTTTAATGTTTATTCAGTAATATAACTTTTCTTTGTTTTCTACCTTTGTGGAGAGGTTTTCTGGGTTGGCAGGAGATTTTGTTGTAAATTTTATTTTCCCAATACCTTCCTTTGCAGCAGTTGTCATTGTGTGATTACTAAAGTTTTATTAAAGTAGCCTAGGCACAGCTGTTAACATCACTGTGGGAGGGTGTCATGGAAAATAACAACAGCTAATCTTGGCTGAAGACTCATGATGTGCTACGCACTTTTCTACATGCTTTAATGTATTATTTTCTCTACAGTTCTGAGAAAACCTGTGAGAGGTCAGTTCAGTTTTCTTGTACATTTTAAAAGATTAAAAGGTAACTATTAAAAGAATAACACATTAGTTGTCACATTCAATCTATAAATTTTATAAAATATCACATAGGGCTAGTGTCAAAAATTCCAAAATTTCACTTCTGAGTGCCTTTGATTCATTCTCCAGTCATCTGCCTCAAGCCTTAACACCTGCTCCGAATTCTTCCTTACTTCCTCTCTTCTTTATTGTTCTTGGGAGAGGCTTGCCTAGTGGGGGAGGATGGAGGTAGGGGCAGAAACTACATTTCTGTAGGTGCTACTGTTGTTTGATGGCAACTTAATGTGTTATACAGTAAACTTGAGTAAGGCTTAAGCTACCTAAGGGAGATTCCTGTTGGTCTAATTCCATCAACATTTGGCTAGAATAATCATACTGCTTTTTACTTAAATTTTTTTCTTTTGCCATATTAAGATTCTTAATAAAACATTTCCAAATCTTTTCTTTTCAATAACCTTTAGGATCCCATTTTCCATTAACGTTTACTAGAATTAAACATGATAGTCAATACAATCTATTCAGTACATGGTGCATATAAAAGGGGTCAATAAATTTTAGCTGTCATTAGATACCATAGGCCTTGATGTGACTGCTGTTATTACACATCTTTTATAAAAATATGGGAAAATTCTATGACCCCTGTTTGAGTATGTCTCCTCATTTTTGGGGTAGGAATAACTATTAGATCATATGTTAAAAATCTAAAATGGTTTCTAGGGAAAAGTGAGAAAATAGAATGGAGGAGTGAAGAATCTTGGAGGCAGTTGCAGTGGGTTCCTCTACAGGACTTGGGATAAACCCCAGGTACAAAAGCCCAGGAGAATACATGATGCAAGCTTCCTCCACAGCCAATCCAGAAACTCACAGGTTTGCCGTAACCAGAGCTCAGGACACACTTAATAGTAGTACATCTCAGCACTGATCCAAAATCAAACTTCATCAGAAATACCTAGAGCGAGGTCACCAAGCCAATGTAAGCAGAATCATCAGGGGTGGGGCTTAAATATTTGCTTTCGAAAAACTTCCCAGGTGATTCTTATGTCCATTGTATTATAAAATCACTTTTTTTTTTTTTTTTTTAAATTATAGAAAGGCAACTAAGGTGGCTAGATGTTAATCCAAGTCTGAATTCTTTCAGTTGTTCAGTACTTAAAAAATGTGTACTAGGTAGCTGGCAAGATGGCTGAATAGGAACAGCTCCAGTCTGTAGCTCCCAGCAAGACCAACACAGAAGGTGGATGATTTCTGCATTTCCAACTGAGGAACCCAGCTCTTCTCATTGGGACTGGTTAGACACTGGGCAAAGCCCACAGAGGGTGAGCCGAAGAAGGGTGGAATATCACCTCTCCCGGGAAATGCAAAGGGTTGGGGAACTCCCTCCCCTAGCCAAGAGAAGCCACGAGGGACTATGCCTTGAGGAATGGTGCACTCTGGCCCAGATACTACGCTTTTCCCACAGTCTTCGCAACCTGCAGACCAGGAGATTCCCTTGGGTGCCTATACCACCAGGGCCCTGGGTTTCAAGCACAAAACTGGGCGGCCCTTTGGGCAGACACTGAGCTAGCTGCAGGAGTTTTTCTTTCCATACCCCAGTGGTGCCTGGAACACCAGTGAGACAGAACCATTCACTCCCTTGGAAAGGGGGCTGAAGCCAGGAATTCAAGTGATCTAGCTCAGCGGATCCCACCCCCACGGAGCCCAGCAAGTTAAGATCCACTGACCTGAAATTCTCACTGCCAGCACAGCAGTCTAAAGTCAACCTGGGATGCTTGAGCTTGGTGGGGGGGAGGGGGGTGGGAGGGCATCTGACATTACTGAGGCTTGAATAGGCAGTTTTTCCCTCACAGTGTAAACAAAGCCACCAGGAAGTTTGAACTAGACAGAGCCCACTACAGCTCCGCAAAGCTGCTGTAGCCAGATTGTCTCTCCAGATTCCTCCTTTCTAGGCAGGACATCTCTGAAAGAAAGGCAGCAGCCCAGTTGGGGCTTTATAGGTAAAACTCCCATCTCCCTGGGACAGAGCACCAGTGGGAAGGGGTGCTGTGGGTGAAGCTTCAGCAGACGTAAATGTTCCTGCCTGCTGGCTCTAAAGAGAGAAGCAGAACTGAAGGGAATAGAGACATGAAAACCCCTTCAAAAAATCAATGTATCCAGGAGCTGGTTTTTTGAAAAGATTAACAAAATTGACTGCTAGCCAGACTAATAGAAAAGACAGAAGAATAAAATAGACACAACAAAAATGATAAAGGGGATATCACCACTGATCCCACAGAGATACAAACTGTCATCAGAGAATACTGTAAACACCTCTGTGCAAATAAACTGGAAAATCTAGAAGAAATGGATAAATTCCTGAACACATACGACCTCCCAAGACTAAACCAGGAAGAAGCTGAATCCCTGAATAGACCAATAACAGATTCCAAAATTGAGGCAGTAATTAACAGCCTACCAACCAAAAAAAGCCCAGGACCAGATGGATTCACAGCCGAATTCTACCAGAGGTAAAAAGAGGAGCTGGTACAATTTCTTCCAAAACTATTCCAAACAATAGAAAAAGAGGGACTCCTCCTTAATTCCTTTTTGGAGGCCAGCATCATCCTGATTCCAAAACCTGGCAGAGATACAACAAAAAAACAAAATTTCAGTCCAATATCCCTGATCAACATTGATGCAAAAATCCTCAATAAAATACTGGCAGACCAAATCCAGCAGCACATCAAAAGGCTTATCCACCACATCAAGTCAGCTTCGTCTTGGAATGCAAGGCTGATTCAACATACGCAAGTCAAATTAACATAATCCATCATATAAACAGAACCTATGACAAAAACTACATAATTATCTCAATAGATGCAGAAATGGCCTTCAATAAAATTAACACCCCTTCATGCTAAAACTCTCAATAAAATAGGTATTTATGGAACATATCTCAAAGTAATAAGAGCTATTTATGACAAACCCACAGCCAATATCATACTGAATGGGCAAAAGCTGGAAGCATTCCCTTTGAAAACTGGTGCAAGACAAGGATGCCCTCTCTCACCACTCCTATTCAACATAGTATTGGAAGTTCTGGGCAGGTCAATTAGAAAAGAGAAAGAAACAAAGAGTATTCAATTAGGAAAAGAGGAAGTCAGATTGTCTCTGTTTGCAGATGACGTGATTGTATATTTAGAAAACCCTGTCATCTCAGCCCAAAATCTCCTTAAGCTGATAAGCAACATCAGCAAAGTCTCAGGATACAAAATCAGTGTGTAAAATCACAAGCATCCCTGCACACAAGTAATAGACAAATAGAGAGCCAAATCATGAGTGAACTCCCATTCACAGTTGCNTCATATAAACAGAACCTATGACAAAAACTACATAATTATCTCAATAGATGCAGAAATGGCCTTCAATAAAATTAACACCCCTTCATGCTAAAAACTCTCAATAAAATAGGTATTTATGGAACATATCTCAAAGTAATAAGAGCTATTTATGACAAACCCACAGCCAATATCATACTGAATGGGCAAAAGCTGGAAGCATTCCCTTTGAAAACTGGTGCAAGACAAGGATGCCCTCTCTCACCACTCCTATTCAACATAGTATTGGAAGTTCTGGGCAGGTCAATTAGAAAAGAGAAAGAAACAAAGAGTATTCAATTAGGAAAAGAGGAAGTCAGATTGTCTCTGTTTGCAGATGACGTGATTGTATATTTAGAAAACCCTGTCATCTCAGCCCAAAATCTCCTTAAGCTGATAAGCAACATCAGCAAAGTCTCAGGATACAAAAATCAGTGTGTAAAAATCACAAGCATCCCTGCACACAAGTAATAGACAAATAGAGAGCCAAATCATGAGTGAACTCCCATTCACAGTTGCTACAAAGCGAATAAAATACCCAGGAATCCAACTTACAAGGGATGTGAAGGACCTTTTCAAGGAGAACTACAAACCACTGCTCAAGGATATAAGAGAGGACACAAACAAATGGAAAAAAAACATACCATGCTCATGGATAGGAAGAATCAATATCGTGAAAATGGTCATACTGCCCAAAGTAATTTATAGATTCAATGCTATTTCCATCAAGCTACCATTGAGTTTCCTCACTGAATTAGAAAAAACTACTTTATATTTCATACAAAACCAAAAAAGAGCCCTTGTAGCCAAGACAATCCTAAGCAGAAGGAACAAAGCTGGAGGCATCATGTTACCTGACTTCAAACTATACAATGAGGATATAGTAACCAAAACAGCATGGTACTGGTACCAAGACAGATATATAGACCAATGGAATAGCGCAGAGGTCTCAGAAATAATGACACACATCTACAACCAGCTGATCTTTGACAAACCTGACAAAAACAAGCAATGGGGAAAGCATTCGCTATTTAATAAATGGTGTTGGGAAAACTGGCTAGGTATATGCAGAAAACAGAAACTGGACACCTTCCTTACACCTTATACAAAAACTAACTCAAGATGCATTAAAGACTTCAATGTAAGACCTTAATCCATAAAAACCCTAGAAGAAAACCTAGGCAATACCATTCAGGACAGGCATGGGCAAAGACTTCATGACTAAAACAGTAAAAGCAATGGCAACAAAAGCAAAATTGATCAATGGGATCTAATTAAACTAAAGAGCATCTGCACAGCAAAAGAAAGTGTCATCAGAGTGAACAGGCAACCTACAGAATTGGAGAAAATTTTTGCAATCTATCCATCTGATAAAGGGCTAATATCTAGAATCTACAAAGAACTTAAACAAATTTACAAGAAAAAAACAACATCATGAAGAAGTGGGCGAAGTGTATGAACAAAAATTTGTCAAAAGAAGACACTTATGTGGCCAAAAAACATATGAAAAAAAGCTCATCATCATTTGTCATTAGATAAATGTAAATGAAAACCACAATGAGATACCATCTCTTGCCAGTTAGAATGGTGATCATTAAAACGTCAGGAAACAACAGATGCTGGAGAGGATGTGGAGAAACAGGAATCCTTTTACACTGTTTGTGGGAGTGTAAATTAGTTCAACCATTGTGGAAGACAGTGGGGCAATTCCTCAAGGATCTAGAACCAGAAATACCATTTGACCCAGCAATCCCGTTACTGGGTATATACCCAAATGATTATAAATTTTTCTACTATAAAGCTACATGCACACATGTGTTTACTGCATTACTGTTCACAGTAGCAAATACTTGGAACCAACCCAACTGCCCATCAATGATAGACTGGATAAAGAAAATGTGGCACATATACACCATGGAATACTATGCAGCCATAAAAGTGGATGAGTTCATGTCCTTTGCAGGGACGTGAATGAATTTGGAAGCCATCATTCTCAGCAAACTAATACAGGAATAGAAAACCAAACACTGCATGTTCTCACTTATTAGTAGGAGGTGAAACTTATGAACAAATGGACACAAGGAGGGGAACATCACCCACCAGGGCCTGTTGGGGGTTGGGGAGCTAGGGGAGGGATAGCATTAGGAGAAATAGTTAATGTAGTTTATGGGTGCAGCTAACCACCATGGCACGTGTATACCTATGTAACCTGAACATTCATGTATCCCAGAACTTAAAGTATAATAACAAAACAAAAGATCCCAACAGGAAAAATTTAAAATGTGCACTAATTCTAAAATTAGCTTAAGCTGATTTAGCAATTTTGCTGCAAACGAGCTGTACAGATATTCATTCTTAGGTCAGAAATCTGTCTTACATTTGGATTATACACTTCCTTCTGTTCCCTGGGAGATGTAAACATTGCTCTTCTTCCAATATCTCAATCTCCTTTTGCATCAGAGGGGCTCTGCTGTCTTGTCTCAGCACCAGATCGTGGGACGGTCTGCCCTGCATGACATTGGACTGTTGCCTCAGAGGCCATCTCTTGCATTCACTACTGTGTTATCACCCCGATGAGGCAGCCTGTCTCCACCCCTCCTTTGCTTCAGATTGTTTCCAGTGTGGAACAGAAAACCACATTCCTGAAATCTACCCTTCACAGTATATTTGTAGCTCAGCAGTAGGTGTAGTACACAAGGCTAAATGTTAAAAATGGAATTTTCTCGGTGAACCAAGCAACGAATTTTTCATTTTATTCATCATTTGCCTCCATTGCAGCAGCTTCTCACAATCTCTCCCTAATTTTTAATACAAAAGATGGAGATGGGGCAGTGTGTGAGGTATTGATGCTATGGTTACAGAGTTCAATACACTGAACAGAAGTAGGGAGATTTCATTTCCCAAAAAGCCACAGAAAACAGGCCAAGCCAAAAGCCATACTTTTTTTTTTAAATGAAACTAGAAATGAAAGTCTGCCTAGTTGCAGAGATGGCTGTAACAGAGGGAGGCTGGATAAGATGTGGGCATGCGTTTGCCTGTGTTCCAACATGCTGAGAAAACATTGTTCTACAAAGTAAGTTTATTTCTAATGTCAATTGTATCGCTCAGGATTATTTCTTTGCTTCGTGCTTGAAGACATATTAGTACAAATGGGGATAATAATAATAACTACCCTCTATTGAGCTACTATATTTTTCCAGGCACTTCACGAGGAGTAATATGATATAGCATACTGGTGATTCTGGCAGTATCTACTTCATGGGGTTGTTTTAAAAATGAAATGAAATAATTCAAGCAAGATGCTTATCAGTACCCTACATAAAGAAAGTGCTCAATAAAAGTCAGTTATTATTGATTTTATTATTGCTGCTTTGAGAGGCAGCCTTAATGTAGTACAGGTTAAGAGAACAAGCTCTGACCCTAAACTGGCTGGGTTTAAGGTTTAAGTCCAGACTCTGAGTAGGAGCAAGTGAACATCCCTGGGCCTCGGTTTCCTTCCCTGTAAAACAGGAATAATAATAGTATCTATACATGAGACTATTATAAGGATTCCATGTGTTTAAAACATATATAACACAGTGTTTGTCCTTTTTTTTTTTGAAATGGAATCTTCCTCCCTCTCCCAGGCTGGAGTGCAGTGGCGCGATCTCAGCTCACTGCAACCTCTGACTCCCTGGTTCAAGCCATTCTCCTGCCTTAGCCTCCCGAGTAGCTGGGACTACTGGCACCCACCACCACGCCTGGCTAATTTTTTTGTATTTTTAGTAAAGACGGGGTTTCACTGTGTTAACCAGGATGGTCTTGATCTCCTGACCTCATGATCCGCCCGCCTCGGCCTCCCAAAGTGTGTTTGTCATTTTTAAATGTTTTATATGCTATATTGTTAATCGCAGAAAAACAAGTAGGCATGATCAACATTTTATAGATAAGGAGGAGAAAGTGACTTGCCTAGACCATGGCTTAGAAGTGCTAGAGCCATGACTTCATCTGTGATACTCCTTCTTCCAAAGCCTTTATGCTCACCATAGACAGGGCTGAAATTGCAGCAAACACAACATGTTATGGAATCCCATAATTTTTTTCTTTTTCTTTTTTTTTTGAGATGAAGTCTCATTCTTGTCCCCCAGGCTGGAGTGCGATGGCGCCATCTTGGCTCACTGTAACCTCCGCCTCCCAGGTTCAAGTGATTCTCCTGCCTTGGTCCCCACCGAGTAGCTGGGATTACAGGTGCCTGCCACCAGGCCTGGCTAATTTTTGTATTTTTAGTAGAGATGGGGTTTCACCACATTGGTCAGGCTGGTCTCAAACTCCTGACCTTGTGATAGGCCCTCCTGGGCTTCCCAAAGTGCTGGGATTACAGGCATGAGCCACCGTGCCTCACCTGAGATTTTATTATTACTATTGTTATGGTTATTTGATTTTAGAACTTGGTTGTAGGGGCTCCTACAAACAAAAATTAAAATTTTTATTACTTAACGATAAATCTTTTATGTGGGGCAGATTGATATTATCTTTCTTATTTTCGTAACTTATTTTTACTTTTCCTAAGCACATTTAATGACGGTAGTACATTATTTTAAACTTTGTATTTCTATGCCACAATTCAGGGAAGGGTTAAGAGAGAAAGTGCCCGTATCGTTTGTCAGTTTCTGTTTAATGAAGGGCTAGCAGAGGAGGTGCTTAAAGCTTTGAGGACAAGTTAAATTATAATATATTCCCATGGTAAATTTGAAAATTGGAAAGAGTAATCCCTTAGTATACCAAAGGCTGCGGTGTTCTCCAAGTGCAGGTGCTAAAATCAAGGCATGGTTCTATCCTAAGGAAAGCTGAGAGAAGTGAGGTCACATAAAACAAACCACACATGTTGGGGATTTTCGCCACCATCCAGTAGATGTAAGTCTACTGCTATGGTTTTAGTTTGTCCCTGCCACAACTCACGTTAAAATTTGATCCCCAATGTGGCCGTGTTGAGAAGTAGGGCCAAGTGAGAGGTGTGGGTCATGGAAGGCATCCCTCATGAATGGCTTGGTGTTCCTCTTGAGGTAGTGAGTCCTTGCTCTTGGGAGATTGGATTAGTTCTTGCAAGAATGGATTAATTCCCACAAAAGTGGGTTGTTATAAAGCCAGGACGCCCCACAGCTTTGTCTCTTTTTACATGTCTATTTCCACTTTGACTTTCTTCACCATGTTAAGATACAGCACAAAAGCCCTTGCCAGAAGCCAAGGCCATGCCTTGAACATCCCATCCTGCAGAACTGTGAGCTAAATAAACTTTTCTTTATAAATTACCCAGTCTTAGGAATTCTGTTATAGCAACACAAAACAGACCAAGACAGCTACTTACTCAGCAGTTTTTCTCATCCTATTATGCTCCTAAAACCTGGGCATCCTAGGTAAAATTATTTTGCTTTTCTGGGCCGGGCGCGGTGGCTCAAGCCTGTAATCCCAGCACTTTGGGAGGCCGAGACGGGCGGATCACGAGGTCAGGAGATCGAGACCATCCTGGC
>NW_016814053.1:673317-719623 GCF_001698545.2 Rhinopithecus bieti | reverse complement strand
ACCAGTAGCATATGTTTCACCGTTTTACTGGGGAAAAAAGAAAAAAAAAAGCTCGCCATATAAAGAATACTTTCTGGGCCGGGCGCGGTGGCTCAAGCCTGTAATCCCAGCACTTTGGGAGGCCGAGACGGGCGGATCACGAGGTCAGGAGATCGAGACCATCCTGGCTAATACGGTGAAACCCTGTCTCTACTTAAAATACAAAAAACTAGCCGGGCGACGAGGCGGGCTCCTGTAGTCCCAGCTACTTGGGAGGCTGAGACAGGAGAATGGCGTAAACCCGGGAGGCGGAGCTTGCGGTGAGCTGAGATCCGGCCACTGCACTCCAACCTGGGTGGCAGAGCAAGACTCCGTCTCAAAAAAAAAAAATTATTTTGCTTTTCTCATCAGTGGTAGTGCTAAGCGGTGACTTTAGCTATCAACTTCCTCCTAAACATCCTACTTTTTAAAATGGATAATTGATGTTTTAAAGTTTTTATGTAAAGTCTACAGTCTAGGCAAACACATCTGAAGATAAGTTTTTAACCTCCCTCCCAACCATGTAGTACCCCCAAATCCTTTCTATAAAGAAACTCCTGAACTGCCATGTTCTCACCATTAGAGCTTTTCTGTATGAATCCAGCTTTCTGAAGGGATCTAACTTCGATCTCTATTATTTAAGACACTATAACCCGATCTTTTATGGTGTTTTCCTAGTGTCTATTTTGTAAGCTAAATTTCCCCCTCCCAGTTACTCTGGAACATGTAGGTGTTGATGTATTTGCAGCTGATGTTTTCTGAAACCTTGCTGCTTTATTGTATAGTCCTTGGGTTTCTGGTTTTGTTAGCTCTTCGGTGAGCACTGAGATATAGTTATGTTAATGAAATGAACTTCTCTGACTCTTTACTAATGAGGAAAGTAAATTTCAGTCATAGATCAATTAAGCAGATGTATTGATTTGTTGTAAATTTTACTTTGGTCTTCTTTTCTTACATAAGAAATTGCATAGATTCAAACTGCACAGGCTATCAACATTTTACTTTCCACAAATGTTTATTTCCATCCCCCAATCTCCTACCCCACTGTCCTTGATTCCATATTTGTCCTTTTAACTTAAAAGTCACACATACGCTATTTTACTTGCAGAGTAAGGGAGACAAGGTATTCATATATTTTTCTATCTCTACCTCCAATTTTTTTTTGAGCCTAAAAGTCAACCTCATTTATCACTTATAAAGGCACTTTGAATAAAAGGGACATATAGTATAAATGTCAACCATGTGTCACCTCTCTACATCTGAAATGAAACTATTGTTAATGGTTCTCTAGCTATATATTTAAAAAACAACCTGAGAAAGACAGCCAAAACATTTATAAGAAGTCATCTGTGCTATTCTTTTCTGAGAATCTCTCTCATCATAAACCATCATAAGGGGATGATCCAGCTTAGAGCAAAGGAAACATCAGCGAAGGATGCTCTATTAATGGATGTAGGGACAATGAAAATGATGTGTCTGAATGAGGAATAAATTGGTTCACTTTGGTGGTGCATAAATTCTATCAGACCATTTGGACACAGTTTAATAAATTTTGATTCATTGCATGGAATGGTTTTCCATTAGCTGGAAAGAGTCGCAGTGTCTCTGGGAAGGAAGAAAGTGACAAAAGTAAATCATAAAATGTGTACACTAGATTAGCCCACTAACCTAAGAGTCAGTAAGGTTCCGAGGAATAGGAAACATGGTGTGGGAGACAATGAATTGCTGGTCCGACTATGTTGGTTTGGCATTCTCTACAACCTGAAGTCCTCTTTTGCTAGGTTTGGTTAGTATATTTGTTTTCTATTGCTGTGTAACAAATTATGCCAAATTTAGTGGCTTAAAACAGCATGCATTTATCATCTCACAGTTTCTGTGGGTTAGTAGTGCAGGCAAGACTTAGCTGGATCTTTTGAAATGATACAGTCAAGGTGTTGGCCAGCGCAATGTATCAGCTTCCAATCTTACTCAGTTAACTGATAAATTTCATTTTCTTGCAGCTGGGAGACTGAAGGCCCGGGCATCTTGATGGCTATTGTTCAGAGGCTGACTACAGCTCCCTTGCTATGCAGCTATCTTTACAAAGCCTCTCTTAATATGGCAGTTTGCATCTTCAAAGCCAGCAAAGGAGAAAGAAGCAAGCCTCTATAGCAAATCTCTTAGCAAGATGTAATTAGACATAATGTAATCCTAGTTATGGGATCCCATCTCCTTTGCTGTCTTCTGTTGGTTAGAAGCACGTACTAGGGAATAAAAGAAAAAAAAAAAAAAGAAGGCAGTCATGGGTCCCACCCACACTCAAGGAGAGGAGATCTCACAAGGGCAAGAAATCCAAGAGGCAGGATTATGGGACAACTTTAAAGTGTGTCCACATTTAGTCAGGACATTTGAGTCATGCAGAAAAGTGGAAATCACTCCGTTTGTAGGAGATGAAAGTGTCTCTGAGACACTGATCTACCTGTAGTAACCTAGGTAAGTTATCAGTGAATCCTCTTTGGGTAGTAGTAGAGGTGGCTACTCTTTGGACTTTTTTCTCTAATATCAAATTTTTTCATTGTCAATTGCAGTATTTAGAGGTTTTGCTGGGTGGAAGAGTTGTAATGAACTAAAAACTGCCTTGGATTGCTTTTATCTATTTGAGATTTTCATAGAGGAAAGAGAATAGATGTTCTTTTGAACTACATCAAAGTGACTTTGGTATTCCCTAGCATACAATATTATTCTTAGTTGCTGAGAAGAAATGATGTACAAAGATGTCCTTATATGTATCCACTACCACACACTGACTAATGTTTTTGCAAAGCCTGTCATATATATAGGCTTTGCAAAACAATTAGTGTATATATATCATGCACTTATTGCCTCATATACTATATATATATAGTGTATTGTACACTATATATACACATATATGTATGCCTATATATATATATGCTTAAAAATAGAGGGAATTTGTTGTTGCAATCAAAGGCACTAAATTCACGGACCCTAGGAACAAGGTGGCTTTTACTGCAAGACATTCAGAGCTGGTGATGATTTAGGGTCAGGATGATGATTATTTAACAATTTAAGGATCTGAGAGTGGCTTATTGCCCACAGAGGGCTGGCTCATAGAATGCCACTCCTAGCTTTGTTTTGATAATTTTCCTCTAATAATAGTTAATCCATTTTTTTCCTCCCCATTTTTAGTTGCCCCAACCCCAGTCATTTATTCTCCAAATTGCTTCTGGGCTCTCCCTAATGCTCGTGCTGCCACATCTACAGACCTAATACGAATAGCACATTCTGCCTTGAAAGTGAACACTAATTGAATTTGCTTGCATTCAGTGATTTTAATGGTGCTCTGGAGTATTATTTAGTGACAACTTTTATATGGAAGACACTGAAAAAATTAACATGTTACATTTAGTAAATTAGCAATTACTTAGCTTCGTTATATCAAAACCAGTCACCTACCTTTATTAATATTATATTTAAAAATCATGGTTTTTATGCTAGGCTTTAGGTCTCTTTGTTTTCATGGGATAGTGTTTATGTCAGCATCATATTTTCTCAAAAAACAAAAAACACAAAAACTCCCAAAGATTGTAGCAAATGAATTCTTACGTGAAAAAAACCCCTAAAATGTAGAAACCACTATTATTCATTTCCCTTTTTTTTTCTTCCAGACAAATCCTTCCCAAATGGTGTCAGTAAAAGCTGATTTGTCCCCGGTAGTAGAAATAAATGTTGGTTGTCTCTGTTCATCTTTGGGTCATGTTCTTCTCACCAGTAGTGTTTAGGCAAAGGAAATAAGATGTGCAATGAGGTCTGCATGTGAGCTTTTGGGAAGATTTATTTTGCTCTTATAAAGAAGACAAAGAAGAAAAGGCCCCTTTTTCTTATTTTGAAGTTCTTGTGTTTACATGTGACAGTTGGAACTCTGGGAGCCATCTTGAGGTTTTAAGGGGAATTGACATGCGATGAAGGCAGAGAGGAAATAGGGGAGGAACTTGAATCTTTATTATGTTATTTAACTTCTGAATGAGCTTAACTTGGAGATGCCCCACCTTGGTACATCTGGATTTCTAAGATAATAAAATGTCATTATCATTTAAGCCAGCTTAGTCATGATTCTCTTTTTCTTCCCCCTTGAAACCAAGGGTGTGAATCATGACTGATTCACAAAGTATCTGGAAATATCTATAAGATATCTATAAAAAATGAGCTTCTTATAAAACTTTCTACCTCCTGCTGCTGCCACCCAGGAACTGGAGACTCCTAGTTCTTGTTTATTTTTAGGTCAATTGTTGAAGGGCTTAACAATTTTTTTTTGGTGTGTGATAAGATTAAGGAGCAAAGGACAAATGAATCCACTGCCTATATCTACCAAGAAGTTGTTTATCGACAAAGTGAATGTAGAATCCAGCTCTTTATTAAAAAAAAAAATTCATGGAGTTTTAAAACTCTGACTTGTGCTTGCTTAGTTACTAAAGTCCAATCTAGAGCCAACAAATCTAGGATCTGGACACAGTTCTGACCCTGCTTGCGAATCAAAGGAAGGACCATTTTCAAAACTGTAGGCCTTGGATCCTGCTTAGGAAACGGAGACGGCTATATCTGTGTTTCCATACTTCCCTCATGATAACAACTACCTTTTCCACATGGAATAGTGGGTGGGAATGTTGTATCTAGCTTTTCTACTCAGAAGCTATGTGGTCCTGCTAACCTCTCTGAACACTGGCGTCCTTGCTTATAAAGTGGAAGTAATGCCTCCCAGAGTGTGGTGGGCATAAAATAGAATGAATATGTGAAAATGCTTTTGTAAATAACAAAGTGCTATATAAATGTAAGCTGAGGTGAGAGTATATTGTTATAATTATCATGATAGCCCATCTTTTGTAGTTCCTTGCGAAACCTATACTGTCTTTTAAAGTCAGTGTCTCACTCGGTCATGCAGGCTGGAGTGCAGTGGTGCAATCATGGCTCAGTGCAGCCTTGAACGCCTGGGCTGAAGTGATTCTCATGCCTCAGCCTCCTAAATTGCTGGGATTACAGGCATGAGACACTATCCCCAGCTTGTATTGTCTCTTTGGCTCTAACTTGTTACTATTCTTGGTCTACTCTATCAGGGTTCCCAAGATGCTTTTTAGAGAAGGTCAGAACTGTTTTCATGATAATACTAACATGTTATTTGCTGTTTTCACTCATTCTCTCATAGTTGGAGTTTTCCAGAGGCTCCATGTTTTGTAATATCACAACAGATTAAATGTAGAAGCAGATATGGGACTTCTAATATGCCAGATACGCAAAAACACAAAGCAATGCCACTCTTTTCACTATAGTTTTTTGGAGGAAAATACAGTTGCTTTTCATAAATATATATCATTTATGTTGGTAGTGGGGTTACTTTATTAAAATGAATTAGTATCATTTTCATAATCTCTTGGCTTTTTCAGTACACCAAATATGCATAGATATAACCCACATTAGAAAAAAGATATTTGAAGACTTTGATAATCTTTAGGTTTGTAAAGGGGTCTTAATGATCAAAATGTTTGAGAACCACTAAAGCAGACTAGGCTCTTTTCTTCTGACTCTATGAGAAGCACTATGCTTCTTATTTTACTGCTTTCTAGGCCAAATTTCTTTGTCTGCCACACGGATTGTTCCTACCTAATGACCTGCTTCTAGTTTTCTATTTTTTCTCTCACTTTTCTGTGTTTTCTACCTGACTGGTGACTTGGGGTGATCTCTGTTTTCTGGTTCTCATAGTCATTTTTCTCTTTCTTGATAAGTCAGCGGACCTGGGAAAGTTCTCTTCCTGGCAACTTAGAAGAGTAGTAGAGTGACCATGCCAGGATGCAAGCCCAGGCTGACTGGTTCCAACTCTCTTTTTGTGCTCTCTGTGTGGCCTGTGACTGATGGACACACACCACTGAGACAAGATATATGTTTAAATCACCCCTTGGCAAGCAACAGTGGCTGGTTCCACATGAAATCTGCATCGTTTTGTCAACTCTTACAACTATAATCTTTTCTACACGCAGACATGTACCTTAATTTGCAGATGAAGTAAAAAAATAGAAAAGTAATTGTTGTCTATTACAGGTATTTTTCTAAATATATGTTTTTGATTTTCCTGTCCAGCTATGCTTTATATGGATAATAAAGAGACACTATTGGCCAGGGGCGGTGGCTCAAGCCTGTAATCCCAGCACTTTGGGAGGCTGAGACGGGCGGATCACGAGGTCAGGAGATCGAGACCATCCTGGCTAACCCGGTGAAACCCCGTCTCTACTAAAAAAATACAAAAAAAAAACTAGCCAGGCGAGGTGGCGGGCACCTGTAGTCCCAGCTACTCGGGAGGCTGAGGCAGGAGAATGGCGTAAACCTGGGAGGCAGAGCTTGCAGTGAGCTGAGATCCGGCCACTGCACTCTAGCCTGGGTGACAGAGTGAGACTCCATCTCAAAAAAACAAAAACAAAAAACAAAGAGACACTATTTAGAATCTGTCAAATAAGGGTGGTAACAGCCAGTGTACTTACAAAAGTGTATATATATATATATAATATACACATACATACATATTTAATATAGTTAACTGGCAATTGCATTTAGTGCTGATGGCTTGCAGGTAGTAGAAAGGAAGCAACAACAAATGGTGCAGTGGATCAGCACTTCTGTGTGTGTTCCCTCAGAACTCAGAATAATCCAGTCAGTTACAGCCTCTTCACTTCCATTTCCACACTCCCTCATAATCTAGAGGCTAAGCAAGGGAATATGGATGTTATAGCTTATTTTATTTCAACACAAAATGCACACCAGGCAGTGGAATTAATAAAGAGGAAGAAAAAAATCAAACAATTAATAGATTTCAGGGCATTAGCTCAGTTCCATATACTGCATTGTGTAATTACCAACCACATGGCTTCTCAGCAATTACATCATCATGAACAGGGAAATTATACTTCAATGATCATTTTAAAGCTACAACAATAGCAATCCAGTATTGATAACTCTCAATGTGATTTTGAAAAGCTAATGTCTATGGTTCAGTAAATACTACTGTTTGTAGCTAGAGTTAAATTTTCATTTACTGTAGATTTTACGTGCTACTGCCTGTACTTTAAATTTTATAATCCCACTTAAACAAAGGTAAAAGGTAGTCCCACTGACCCCTGACAAATAACAGACAGCTGGACTTTGAGAGCAATGGAAGGGTATTCAGGGAGCCTGCTTTGCAAAGTTCCCAGGAAATGATTATGTAACTGTGCCATATTGACAGCCCTGATAACTTGCTGAGGAGGAGGCAAGAGCAGAAATGAATTCTGATATGATGAAATGAGCTGTGTTTGAATACAGGCAGAGAATGGGACTGCCGGCCAATCTCTTCTTGCTCCATGTGAAGATGACAGTACACCACGTTCTCTTCTGGAACACAGAAACAGGACTTCTGTCCATTTAAATTTTCGTTATTCTTCCCTGAATTGTCAGAGCTATTTGATAGCCTAAGACTCACATTGTGAACTTTAGGAGTGGCCGAAGTAAGGGCTTCAGGCAAAATTTTGCTCCAGGGATATTGATCCATAGGAGGGTTCAGTTTAGATTTTTGTGTTTGGTCCAATTTTACCAGAGGGCCACACTTTGATCATCACTGTGGTTAAGGCTGTATAATTCAGAGCCTTTCAAGTGCTGCTTCTGAAATGCCCTCGCTCTGCTAGGAAAACTGGGTCAAGCATGGCTTATGTTCCTCATGGAAATAATTCCACAGGAGTATTTATTTCTCTTTGTCATAACTACGGAAAATCAGGGAAAGTACTTACAACAATACAATTTCTTGCTGGAACTTATAGATAATACGAAGAACCATAAATAAGAACCATATTTCTCTATTAGCTTTCAGGGTATACACTTTAGATCTTAGATGCAGCTACAGAGCAATCAAACTGCCTTATGTCACCCTCTCTTTCTTACTGTGCTTGACCACTATTCCTCACAATGTACATACATATTTCTTCTAAGGGTTCTTTCTATTTTACAGCTGTTGGTCTGTTTCTCTCTCATCCTGCATTAGGCACATCTTCAGAACGCTAAGAGGGATGGGAGATTGACGCTGCATACTCTATCTTATTGCCTTCCACTGTGTTTTGAAAAGCATCCTAGGACTTTTGTGTGTCCTTCAAAAGTGTTTCTCCTGTTGACTTTTTGAGAAGTTGGGTCACTGGCCTATGCCAGGGAAGATAAGAGGACATTGAATTGGCTCCCTGGAGTAAAGAATCAGGGTGATAAATTGGACTATCAACACCTACAAGACTGGGAATTGCTTTCGATTTGTCTTACGTAGCTTGCTCACCTGAGCATACCTTTTATACCAACAGCACGCTTTGCAGTAGATACTCACATGAAACATTTGTAGTGTTGAAATATAAGAAGAGATCAAACTAAGTTCAAGCGTTTTTGCAATGGAATCAATGGAAATTTCAGAAGATCCAGAGTAATAAAAGCTGTAAAATGAGGAAAAATCCATGCCATAGATTTAAAATAATTAATGCCTTAATTGTAAGAATCCATGGACCTTGGAACTTGGCAGTGTTTGTAAAGCACTGCAACCTAGTTGGGTCACATGCAGGGACCATGGTTGGGTCAGAACCCAGGGTATTCTGGGGCAGTGGAACTCTGTAGCAGCTGAGTAGAAGAAAAAGTAGAAAAAGTGGAACAATTCTCCAATAAGCTATCTGCTGGATAATGGGAGGAACTGTCAGATCGGTGGTAAATGATGAAGGTTTTGCCAACAATTGAAAGTCCACAGTACTATGCAAAGTGGTAAAGTATTCAGAAGTATTGAATCTAAACACAAGGGAATAAACACAGGCAGTTCACTCTGGCAGACATCTGTGGGAGCTATTAAAGACATTGTCATTCATTCATCTCACAAGTATTTACTGAGTACGTAAAATATGCCAGGCATCCTTCTAGACACTAGAGATATAGCAGTGAGTAAAATAGTGAAAATTCCTTCCATTCAAGTAGAGGGGCATAGACAGTAAACAAACTAAGTAAAATCTCCAATAAGTTAGATGGTGTCACAGAAAAATAAAGCAGAGGAAATAGATAAGGATCATTGGGATAAGGTTTTAACTGTAAGTAGCTTGTTTATAGAACCCCATCCTAGGAGGAACCGACAATGAGGAAAGTATACTAAACTATACTTACCTTTTGGATTCTTAGCTTGAGGAGAAATTGAAAAGCTTTCAGTAATACATATTCTCTACTCTCCTGCTTATTATCTAGAAGAAAGCGGATAACTGAAGAAATAAAAGAGAGCCAGGAAATGGAAGATTCTGAGGCTACAGAGGAGAGTCAGAATCAGAAATAGGAGTGAGTAGAGGGGACTGAGCCAGAGGAAAAACTGATCACAGGAGTTCCAAATGTGATGTTTTCTAACATAAAGAAACCAGAATTCTGAAGAGGCAACCCAAGATATAGAATGTGGGACTTAGCCATGGAAGGGAAGCAGAAAGGCAGATAGCAGAATGGTGCGACTTAGCATTGGAATAGGAAAGAGAGCCATATAGCAGACATTGTGGGAATATAGCATCCAGGAAAGGGAAGAGAAGCTTGTCTCCTGTGCATATCCTCAGTGTGCATGTCCTAGTGGCCCCTCCAACTCTACCTCGAATGCATTAATGTGCTGATTAAAAGAGAAATCTGTGCTTTTCTTATATTGGTGTAACTACTACAGTATTTTATCTAGGTCAGGGCATCACAGTTCAAGACAGACAATGGCAAACTGGTATGTATTCAGGAAAGCGTGACCATTGTGATGAGAGGAATCGAAACTATATCACAAGAGGAATAAGTGAAAGAAGTGGAGATGTTTAATCTATTGAGTAGTTAGGGTGCCAATTTATTGGCTGTTTTCAGACTTTTCAAAGTTCTTACGGGAAAACATTTTCAGTTTGTTTTATGTGACACCAGAGAAGAAAACCAGGATTAGGCAGTAGAGATTTCCGGGATACAGATTTCAGATGAGTACCTTGAAGTTCTCTAAATCTCCAGATCTCTCAAAACTGGAACAAAATATTTCTTAGGAGACTGAGAGTTTTTACTGCCAGAGGTAGTGTCTTGTCAGAAGTAGGCTGGCCACTTGAGGGACTATTCTAGAAGAAATAGAAGTCTCTGCTGCTATAGGTTTCAGCTTCAAGCCTGAAGCTGAGAGATGAGATGTTTGTATGGATTAGGTTGCTGTTCTGGAAGAGGATTATGGGAAGAGTCAGGTTATTGTTGTTAGGGCGGGACTTAATGTTTGGCCTTGTCACAGCCACTGTCTAGGACAGGTGTTCTCAACCTGCCTGTCAATCATAATCACCTGGTCTCATTCATTGAGGATTCTGATGTTGATGGTTGGAGTGGGGCCCAGGCATGGGAGTTTTAAAGAAGCACCTCAGTTGATTCTAATGTTCAGACATAGTTGAGAACAACTGATAAGAAGAAAGCCCACACTGGCATTCAAAGCCTTCCATAATCAAGCCCCACTCTACTCTTCTCACTTTATCTTCCACTATTTCATGAGGAAATCCTAGGCTGCAACCAGTTTCACCTGATTGCTATTTTCCAAATCTCTGTTGGGATTTTCTGTGCCTGGAATATGATCATGCCCTTACTTCTGCCGGGAATATGACCCTCTCAAACCCTCATTCTGCTCTCCCCTGCCAGTCCCCTTCTAGTCATGGATACACTTCTTAAACTGTTCTCAAACTTTCACGTGTTAGCTCTTATGGGAAGTTTGGGGCCCAATGAGAAGGTAATGGTCAGTGGTGCTCAACCTTTACCTTAGCCTGAGCTGATTCTTCCCTTCTTTTTCATGACTACAGACTTGGTAAATGTCACATCTTTATTATTATTATTTACTAATGTTTATGCTCACATTTGCCTGTGTGTCTTTTTATTCCCACTATAATACATGCTTCCTGAGAACAGGGCCATGACTCAGGCATTTTAAGATCTTTAAAGTAATAGATGATAAATACTTTCAGAAAGCACCTATAGCAGTGGTTCTTAACCAGCAGAGATTTTGTCCCCCAGGGGACATTTGGCAATGTTGTTGCTGCCAGCATCTAGTGGCTAGAGGCCAGTGACACTGACAAATATTCTATAATGCACAGGGCAGCCCCTCCGAACAAAGCATCATTCAACTGTAAATGTCAACAGTGCCTAGTTGAGGAACCCTAATCCAGAATAATACACCTAGCTCATTCTGCCTACTCCAGAACTCAAGTCCTGGTTTTAAGGGCTAAAACCAATATTTCTGTTAAAATTTAGGTTTAATTTTTTTATATTATTAGAAAAAATAGGCTGGGCACAGTGGCTCACACCTGTAATCCCAGCACTTTGGGAGGCCAAGGCAGGCAGATCACCTGAAGTCAGGAGTTTGAGGCCAGCCTGGGCAACATGGCAAAACCCCATGTCTACTCAAAATACAAAATTAGCTGGGCATGGTGGTGCATGCCTGTTTTCCCAGCTACTTGGGAGGCTGAGATAGGAGAATAGCTTGAATCTGGGAGGTGGAGGTTGCAGTGAGCCGAGATTGTGCCATTGCACTCTGGCCTGGGTAACAAGAGCAAAACTCCATCTCAAAAATAAATAAATAAATAAATAACTATAAGGCATAAAATATGGATACCTTCTATTCNCTATAATGCACAGGGCAGCCCCTCCGAACAAAGCATCATTCAACTGTAAATGTCAACAGTGCCTAGTTGAGGAACCCTAATCCAGAATAATACACCTAGCTCATTCTGCCTACTCCAGAACTCAAGTCCTGGTTTTAAGGGCTAAAACCAATATTTCTGTTAAAAATTTAGGTTTAATTTTTTTATATTATTAGAAAAAATAGGCTGGGCACAGTGGCTCACACCTGTAATCCCAGCACTTTGGGAGGCCAAGGCAGGCAGATCACCTGAAGTCAGGAGTTTGAGGCCAGCCTGGGCAACATGGCAAAACCCCATGTCTACTCAAAATACAAAATTAGCTGGGCATGGTGGTGCATGCCTGTTTTCCCAGCTACTTGGGAGGCTGAGATAGGAGAATAGCTTGAATCTGGGAGGTGGAGGTTGCAGTGAGCCGAGATTGTGCCATTGCACTCTGGCCTGGGCGACAAGAGCAAAACTCCAAAAAAAAAAAAAAACCTCTCACCATCACAACATATTCTGTTATTCTTTTGTATATATTTACTAATACTTTTCATATGTATTTTATATAATTTTAATCCCATCATGAACTATATATCTAGATTATTTCACTTAAAATGATATAATAATCATAACCATCTTATTTATTTGTTACATAATATTTAATCAGTTATACATATATACCATAATTTGCTTAACCGCTGTATTATTGGTAGACATTCAGATGAGTTTTAATTTTTCACCATTATATATTAAAAAGTCTTAAGATAGATTTTTAGTAATCACAAACTGTGATGGTTAATTTTATGTGTCAGCTTGACTGGGTTAAGGGATACTCAGATAGCTGGTAAGATATCATTTCTGGATATGTCTGTGAGGGTGTTTGTAGAAGAGATTAGCATTTAAATTAATATACCAAGTAAAAAAGATCTACCTTTACCAATGTGGGTGTTCATTATCTGATCTATTGAAAGGCTGTATGGTACAAAATGGTGGGGAAAGGGCTAATTTGCTCTCTGTCTTCTTAAGCTGGGACATCTATCTTTTGTCCTGTGACACTGGAGAGCCTAGTTC
The DNA here is from genome assembly GCF_001698545.2 of Rhinopithecus bieti. Classification (NCBI taxonomy): domain Eukaryota; kingdom Metazoa; phylum Chordata; class Mammalia; order Primates; family Cercopithecidae; genus Rhinopithecus; species Rhinopithecus bieti. Next base: position 706,859 of record NW_016814053.1, on the reverse strand, counting down.
TTGGGCTTTTGAATTCTGGGACTTACACTAGCACCACCCCTCTCTGATTCTCAGGCCTTCAGACTCAGAGTGAGAGTTATACTGTCAGTTGCTCTGGTTCTTAAGCTTTGGACACAGACTAAATACACCACTGGTATTCCTGGTTCTCTAGCTTGCAGATGGCCGATAGTGGGACTTCTTGGCCTCCGTAATTGTGTGAGCCACTTCCCATAAGAAATACACACATATGCACAGATTACGTGTGTGTATATACGTATGTGTGTGTGTGTGTGTGTTTGTATAGGTTACCAGGTTACCAAAATGTTATCCCTCAAGGTGCTAATTTTCCATTAAAGGGTTTCTGGATATAGCAAAAGTATTCTGAATCAATGAGTGGAGGTAAAGGAAAGAAGAAAAGGATCAGAGAAAACTGCTTTTCTCATATGCCTTAGGTCCAGACTTGCTTCTTTACCTACATTTAAAGAATTTGAAGGTGTCTCTCTACACCTTGATTTTTCCATTTTTATTCCAGGGAAGTCTTGCCTCAACTGATTGTAGGCAAATTAGCTGATGGGGCTCTACAGCTGTGATTTTTCAAGAAACTGCGCCATAGAAAGAGGCAGTTTTTTCCAGCATTAGGTTTAGTGCTTTTTAAATGTAAGTTTATTAAGTGGTAATGGGCCTATAGATTGGTTTAGTGGCTTATTCTTCTTGAGGATGTAAAATGACTCAGTCTTCATGAGCACGAAGATTGTCTGCTGCTTTTATTTTATTATTACTTTTTTGAGAAAGAGTCTCACTCTGTCGCCCAGGCTGGAGTGCAGTGGCACCATCTTGGCTCACTGCAACCTCCCCCTCTCGGTTCAAGCGATTCTCCCGCATCAGCCACCTGAGTAGCTGGGATTATAGGTGCATGCCACCATGGCCAGCAAGTTTTTTTTTTTTTTGTATTTTTAGTAGAGATGGGGTTTCACTATGTTGCCCAGGCTGGTCTTGAACTCCTGGCATCAAGTACTCCGCCTGCCTCAGCCTCCCAAGTTGCTGGCATTACAGGTGTGAACCACTGAGCCTGGCCTTGTCTGTTGCTTTTATACATGGCTAGAATGGAGGATCTTTTAATGCCGCCCAGAATTTCAAGGCTCATATTTTATGCTTTGAAGGGAGAACTCAAAGATTTTGAGATTTGATTGTTTGCTTCTTGTGTCCTTTACACATGAAAATTAAAAAGAGGTCCAAACACACTTTTCCAGTTGGGAAGGAGTTATGTTTTGTCTCTAATGTGAAACTGTGGAACTCTTATCTTAATTTTGGCCAGTGGTAAACCAAGGAAAACTGACCGAGCTGGCCCTGAGTTGGAAAACCCAAGTTCCTCAGTCCTTCACAGCTTCCTCTTGATGAATTGTGTTGTGTAGGCTAACATAAAAGCTTTATGGGATTTGCCAGGTCAAATGGGATTTTCATGCTTTGTACTGATTGGGAGATGATAGTGGTTTCTGTAATTGGTGACTTAGGGATTTTTAAAAATGTATGTTAGAAAAAAACCATCTTAAGAACTTTTGTGATTAACAAGAGGTAGAAGTCAGAAACTGCTGGAGAGAAATAGGAAGATTTAATATAAAAGCTAAATGATATTTGCAATATCTTCACAGGACGTTTAGAAACAGTAGAGGCGGTTTAGGCATAATAGCATGCGGAAGTATGATAGTTCATTTTGATTATCCAAGAGGGAAACAGAACCTGAATGCATTAGATATGGGAATTTCTCTGCCTGAGTGGGCTTACAACACTTCTATACTAGTTTATTTTTTCCTTTTCTCACTCTTCTTAATTACTTCTTATAAACATAAGTAAATTTTGACCCAGTGGGGCAATGGTCTAATATTGTGTATTATTCTGATTTTCAATATTTTAAGATTGTTTAATACTTTTTGCATGAGAATAAAACAAAATATAAAAATTGTGTCTTATGAATTATATAAAACTTTGATTGTCTAAATAAAGTTACTTGTTTTACAAAAAATACTAGAGAGTATAAAGTGCCAGAGAATTCACAGTCTTATTTATTTATTTTTTGAACAAGGTAATAAGCTCCTGTATTTTGAGAGTACTGGACATGTATTTGTTCTGCAGTGGATGAGGAAAGGGAGAGAGTCTATGCTAAAAATGTTTATCTGGGAATACACTAACATGAGAAGGCCTGCCATGGTTAGTAGCTCTTTTGTTTTCTAACTTAGGCATTACAAAGGGAAAGGACTTGGTTCCAGGACTCTGGCTCCAAGGGAAGGGTTATCTGCAGACCCTTGAACATCTATGTTTCTGGCTGGACGGTACAAAATATTTATCTCTGATTATCATTCAGGGATAAATTCCTCCAGCTATCTCTTTCAGTCACTTCTGTATTAGGGGAGCTCCGAGACCACTCTGAAGTTTGATAATTAACTAGCATTCACAGGACTCAGAAATACTGTCATGCTTCTGTTTATGGATTATCATAGTGAAAGGATACAGATCAATATCAATAAAGGGGAAAGGTGGACGGACAAAGCCCAGTAGAAACCAAACATAAGCTTCCAGGAATCCCCTCCCAGTGGGGTTGTACAAAGATGTGCTTAATTATCCCAGAAATAATTTGTGAAAACATGTGTAAAGCATTGATAACCAGAAAAGCTTACTGGAGCCTTGATGTCCAGGGTTTTTATTCAGGACACGACTAACTTTAGCTATTCAGGGTGAGCCACTCCTTCACCCTCCTATCACTACTGCGAGGTCAAATGAATACATGGAATCCCGGAGCCTCAGGCATGCAAAAACAGTCACCACAAGTGATTGTTAGCATAAGCCATCTGGTCAAACTGATACATGGTGGCCTTAGGCCTCAGGAATGCCAAAACAGTCTTACAAAGCAAGACATTCTAAGGGGTCAAAGGTTATCTCACAGGAGCTGATCAAGGGCCAGTTCCCCTGAAGAAAGACTTTTCTTTGGAATGTGTAGATTGAGAGTAATCAGGACCTGATGAATTAACCCCCTACTGTACAATTTCCATCCTCAAGTTTCTGAGAGACCAGTGTGGCAGACTAACCACAAAGTCAAACCCAATAGAATGGAGATTCAATTTAAGATTAAGGTTAGGCTTAGGGTCAGTGTCTAGTTCCCCCTTGACCTCCAAATTTCTTTCCCTCTTTTTTTTTTTTTCTTCAGTCCTAAACCATCTTTCTTCAAATCAAGGCACCTTGCTTCCTAGCCTGCTCTGGTTACCTGAAATAATGGTTGCTTCATTGTCATCGTAACCAGCCCTTAAGAAGACAGAGATGATTTTCATGTATATTTTTCATTTTGGGGATATTGTAAGTATAACTAAATGATACAGCAGGAAATCCTGTGTCCCTGCATGGAAAAAGTGCTGGATAACTCCAAAAGAATAATGTGACTGTGGAAAATTCTTTTAGAGAAGGTTTCTCAAAGCTAGATGTCTTCCTTTTCCTTCTCTGAAATAGCAGTTTTAGTTGTTCCCAATGTAGCAATATATAATGAGAGTTTTCACTTACTGTGCATGAGGAAAATTGCAATTCTGCCAAACAGCTATCCTAAATGTAGCAACTCAAAAAGTTATAATAGAAATGAGTTGGAAGTATAAAGACAGCTCCCTGCCTCCAAGTAGGGGTTGTGTAAAGTGGAATGTGTATGCTGGGTTTATGAAACAGACATTGTTGACTAGAATTAGAACTGCTATTAGCTCCCAAGCAAAACACATGCTTTACAAGCCAAATACTTTGGTGATAGTTTCAGACGTGGTGGCTTCTGAAAAGAAAACAAACAAAATGTGTCTATTTTACAGTAAATGAAAATCAGGCTTTTTGTACTTTTTGTGCGTGCATGGATGTGTGTCTATGTGTGTGGCAGTGGGTGACAGGGGAGTGTGATCCACCAGACAAGCCCTAATTAAAATCATCTTGGCACTCACTTTTGGGAACCAGCAGCTCACGGTTATAGGGAAGTGATGGCCTGGCTGATAGGAGACACCTGCTTTCAAACTGAAGTCCAGGCTTCATTTCTCAGGAGCAAAGTCAATGTAATTTAACAATTTTCAGATGCCTTAAAACACTATTGTGGATTTTGGAAGGAGATTTTAGATTTTACTATCGTTTTGTAATGTTATAATCAGTTTGTGCATCATGCAGCTCTAGTGCGTTATATTGAATGGCACAAAGGAGGAGGAGAAATAGAAGGAGGAGAAAAAGTAGTAATGGATATTATGGTGCTGTTTTCTGATTCTGAGAGACTTTACAAAATCAGTCCAATTCTCCTGGGGCTAGTTAACAGAATTTCACTCTGTTGGCCAGGGATAAGATGACATGAGAGCTTAACTAGAGATTCAGGAATAGTATATGTGTCCCAGGTAGTTCAGGTGCTGTTAAGGGGGCTGTATTGAAACGGGAGTCCCAGGCCTAGCATGTGGGATTGATTGCTTAAGCCCTAGAAACCATACCAACAAGCATGTTCCTGAAGCTTTGCCACACCCACAGCTTTGCCTTCCCTCGTGGCTCTCTCGGGTATTGCCATGGAGGTCCAGGGACAGCAGAGGTTCTCCAGGTGAGTACCCTGGAGTGACTCAGCTGACAAAGGCATCACTTTACCTTTGAGGCAGTGAGTCTTTGCTATCTCTGCCTAACAGAATGGGCAATGCTGTGAAGAGCTAACTATTGAATGTTGCTACCTTTTCTCTCCCAAATGGACATCACTTGTCTTTATTATGTTTTTCTTCTATGTCTGCAAAGGGAGGTGAAATTATCCAATTGGCCATAGGTTGCTAGGTCTTAAGGAGCCATATTCAAATCTGATGGAAAAAGATGCACAATATTCAGAAATTCTAAGTATATGAGAATTCAGACTATGTCCTTTGAGCAGAGTGTTAGTGGATTTTAGGTTTTATGTGAATATTTGCATATGCCAAGTGAAATACTTTTGTACTTATATATATGACTAAAAAAATTGCAATATGCTTGGAGGTTAAGGGTGATAAGTGTAATTGACATCTCTTGGTTTTGCTTGCCCAGAATCCATTTTCCACTTTCTCTAGAAAGATAATACTTTTGTGTGTATATGGCAGATAGTGGGGATCATTCCATGTGGTAATAGAGAGGGCTTAATTTGTATCTTCCCTCTCTCAGAGAGGTATATAGTATACCCAAGCCCGACCAATCATGTTTCTGGCCACAGAGCTTGGTTCAGAAATGGGCATGCAATTTCAATCAGAGCCTTGGGGAAAAATACTCTATGCTGGGGATGCTAAACTCCAGAGATGTGACTTTTGGTCTGCTAATGGCTATCATGCTCCTACTATGGCTATCTTTTGTCTAGGAGATGAAGAGAGACACAGAGCCCTGAAGATGGCCATTTGCCTACCTGTATCCGGCCGTGTTTCAAGTCAGACCTCCCTATCAACATTTTGATTGTGTAAACTGGTGATTGTCCCCTACCCTTTTTTACGCAAGATAGTTTGAGTTGGGTTTCTGATTTGTGTAACTGAAAGAGTCATAGAAAATACAGAAATGGGTTTCACTGATGTCTGCAACTATTTCCCCCACTAAAAGTGAGCTGATAATACCTACATGGCAGGATTGTTAGAATTAAAAATACTATGTATATGTTAAAGCTGGAATTGAAGGGCTATTTAGTACTATGTCCTATGCAAACATATATTTTGTAGTTAATACTTTCTTCCTGTCATGTTCCAGGATTAAATTGTATAGTAGCCCTCATTTTAAAGCATGCTTTTACTATTCATCTTTCAAATAGAGCTATTTGAAGATCATTTGTTACCCCTTTCATTATAGATTACTTAACCTTTAGTGTTCACAGTCCTGTATAGTGTCTATGTAATTGTAATATGTATATCACAATGTATATACAAAAATATATGTACATATATACAATCTATTGGTACAGAACTTGGGGAAAAAACTCAAGATCCAAAGCACTTAACTATCTGTTACTAGATTCTAAGAAGGAAAAAGGATGACAAGCATCACGTTAAGAACAAAGGTTAAAATTTTGTCTGTTTTACTTAAATCTGATTTTTTAGAATATCAGAAGGCAGTCAAGAGATAGTCCTTGTAGCACAGTGGGGCACCTATGACCTCAATAAAATCTCCTAGGATTTCAGGAAACAGACAGTACTCATCTTCCTCTAAGTTGCCACATAACTTGAGAATGCTATAGTAGAATCTTGACACCCATAATAATGGCATGGCTTTTCCATTTTCTCTCCTTCCACTGAACCCAAACTTTCAACCCAATGACCTACATGCTCTAAGTTCCAAGTATTAGCTGCCATATTTCAAAATATATGCTATATTACATAATATATTATAGAACCATATATTAGACAATGAGTTGGGTGTATATATGCAAATGTGTGCCTTGGCAGTGGAAACCTATTTACATTTCAAATAGAATGTCTGGTGGGGTGAACATTAAGAAGGAATTGCAGTAACATAATTTTATTTGCCCTACTTTGCTATTAGACAATCAGATTAGAACATCATTCCATAATGAAGCTTTAAAGGGACTGGACACATGACCAGTAAAATTTGATAGGGAAAAGGAAATGTGCAGCATGGGGTGCTGATGCAGGAGGTAGCCCGTGCAGAGCCAGAGATCAGCACTGGTTTAAGGGTACTTTGCAGTAAGGGGATGTGATGGAAAGGAGGAGGAAATATGAAACATGACTAACAATAAAACTTTCCCCAGGACTAGACTTGAGTGATATGATGATCACTGGGCACTCTGGCCCAAAGAAGTCCAGAGAGTGGCCCTTTAGAGAGCTCTGCAGTAGGCAGTGCCATGCTGCTGAGACAGGCTTCCCTGGTGCGCATTTGTGCTATCACAGTACTCTAGGTGGCAGATAAAATGCATCGTGTTTCTTTATAGTACTTTCCCAATTCTTTAACCAGTCTGATCCTAAGTACTTGCTATGACCTCAGATTTAATTTCTCCTGATGTTCAGTGGCATTTTTTGAGGTTTTTTTTTTTTTTTTTTTTTTGAGACAGAGTCTTGCTCTGTCACCTGCGCTGGAGTGCAGTGGCACGATCTCAGCTCACTACAAGCTCCACCTCCCGGGTTCACGCCATTCTCCTGCCTCAGCCTCCCAAGTAGCTGGGGCTACAGTCACCTGCTACCACGCCTGGCTAATTTTTGTTGTATTTTTTAGTAGAGACAAGGTTTCACCATGTTAGCCAGGATGGTCTCGATCTCCTGATCTCGCGATCCGCCCTCCTCGGCCTCTGGGAGATATATTTTTGATTTCACTCAAAGATACCTCCTTCAGCTCATATTTTTGAGGTGTTTGGATGACTTGAGAAAATTATTTAAGTTGGGCACCCTGGATTTCCAAGGAGAAAGCCTACTTTCTCTACAATCGGGGAACCAAGTCAATGGAGGCTGTACCATTTTCAACTTGTAGCTTCCAAGGTCACTCTGGTCATGCCCATTCCAGCTAGTAGGAAGGGAAAAGACTGGAAGTCAGGACTATAAAATTCATCCTAAGCATGAGATGCGGAAATTGCACATATCAGTTCTACTCGCATCCCATTTGTGAGGGCTTAGTTACATGTGACCTCTCCTCATTGCAGGGGAGGCTGTAAAATATAGTCCCTAACTGTGACCCAGACACCACTTTGTCACTATGGAAGAAGAGGAGAACAGATTTTGGTGGATGCCCAGCAGTCTCTGCCATAGATAAGTTGGTAGAATTCATTGAATCTGCCATTCCATAATATATGCAATATTGCATATTATAGAACTATATATTAGACCATAAGCTCCCTATTCCCCTTGACTTTGATATAGCTTAAAGCTAAATTTAGTGCTCTCTTACAGTAAATCATTTTCATTTTTTGATAAGTTTATTCATTATTCTGATCTGGCTTTTGATCTCCCCTTTTACTTATAATGGTCTTGTCTATCACACATTTTAGTATCTTATGCCATCCCAAATTCTTTCAGAAAGTGGGATATAAATAATAAATAGAATTACACAATGCAGTAAGGTAACTGCACAAACAGCAGCTAATGTAAGGAGACTGGAAAAGGAACTATATTTGTTAAAATCAAATTGGTGAGCCTGCAAGAAGTGTGGGTAGTAGAATCCCTTTGGAGGACATTGCAACACTTCCTATATCCATGAGATGGGCATACAGTGGTGGCATACAGTTTAAGTAGTATAATGATAAAGGATGGGGTGACCCTGTGTCTGACAGGCAAAGTTGCCTGTCAATATATTGGCATCTTATCCCATAATCTGTAAGAATTAGTATTTTAGTGCTACCAAATAAAGTATTTTAGAGTAAAAAAATTAGTTGTTCACATGCCAGCGACCACCATTAGTATTTTCAAAAAAGTGCAGTGAATTTTGAGCACCTAATATCTGCTTAGCACTCTGCTAATCTCCATGAGAGATGGACAACATGGTCCCTTCCTTAAGGATCTTACACTTTATAATCCTGAGAACCATAATATACTAAACTGCAAAGTGTTTTTCATTCACCCTTCTAAACCCCAGCCCCTACATTAGTGCTTGGCACAGAGTGGACTCTCAACAACTAATGCCAATTGAATGAAAAATATTAAAATGTCACTTAATGCTGAACTGAAATTTGAAGTAGATATGAGGAGTCTCAGAAATACGCAGGATTTCTGCTGATGCTTCTACAGAATACCAAGGTTTTGAGTGTGTTGACTCAGAAAGACTAAAACTTGGTCACTCTTTTGACAGGGAAATTCATAGTAAAATTATTTAATAGCTCCTTCTAGATTTATTTGTCAGTGAGCCTGGATATTCACTCTGCTTCTTATAACTGTGAGAAAAAATGTATGTCTTTTCTCTAGGCATTTTATGACAATGTGTAGCTACCTAAGATGTGTGGGTACCCTGGGCGCTGGATAGTAAAGGATTAAGCTTTTAAAATATCTACCCACAGGCATTTATTAGAAGGTATGCTTCACATTTTATTAAGTTATAAGCTCTCCAAAATTGCTCATATTTTAAATGTTTTTCATCTTTGTAGGCATTTATCTTTGTTTTTTATGCCTAGCTTCTGCCAAAAAACTCCCACAAACTTTTAAATTCATTAAGAAGGCACGTGAGTTGTATGTAAGATCTGACATCTGTTTATAGAACTCTATGCTTCTGACTAATGTGTTTAAAAATGTGTTCATGTATTTTTTATATGTATACACACAGATTATAGTGCTAACTGGACAATGGTAGAGCATTTCAACTTCAAATCTCTGTCATCTTGACCGAATGGCTTTCGACTGGTAATTCTTTACCCTTTGGTGACACCAGAGTTATTTTTCATTCCAGTGAACTCTATATGGCATTGTTGCATTTGATGATATTTTTTTAAGAAGCATTCTAAATCTAGGGAAATTTAAAAAGTTAACAAATGTAATTAATGATGATAGTATTGCCAGGCATAATAAACTTATTTCCTGCTTTGGTAAGTGACTTTTTGCATTTCACATTAAATGAAATTAAGGAGGCTTTTGATAATGGGGTGCTTATTGAAAGTGCCAAAGAGGTGAAGTAAATCAAATCCCTAGGCATAATAACCTATGTAATGTTCTACTAGAGAAGCAATTCAAATGGGGCTTTAAGAAAATTTTCTTTCTCTGTACTTTATGAAAGTTGTTCACACTTCAACAACTAGGAACATTTCAAAAGCCTGCATAGGAAACAGCCACATATAGGAATTAATGCTATCTGTAGAAACTGTGATTTAAATTGGTAACTTCCCCAAGTGAGTAGGTCTTTTGCCTCTAGGGATGTTTTGTGAGTCTTCTGAGAAGAAAGCTTTCAGGGAACCAAAATATCAGTCCTTTCCTAGTCACCTATAAACATATAGGCATCTTGGACTTTTCATTATAAATTACTATAATGAACTCTTATGGCCTACCCAGTCACAAATTTTGGTTGGAAGATATTTTCATCTTCCAAAATCTTTGACTAGTTATGCTTCTTTGAGTTATGTATGGGACTCTGCAAGTAACTTCTTGGCAAAATACTGCCTAAGTATTGAGCAAGACTGTCACCTTCCTCAGGCCTCCAGTGCCATGCACAGGAGACCTCATTCTGTACAGGCCTCTCAATCCAATCAGGTCTCTTATCTGCCCCTGTCCCCACCCTTTCACTGCGGCAGCACCTTGAGGCTTTGCATATCCTCTCAGGTCCTTTATTCTTCGTTTCTTTCTTCTGCAGTGGTCTTAGTTCAGGTGCCTTAGAAAACAGAGCCTGAGGCACAGGGTGTATAAGGTTTAATTTATTAGAGATTACAATCCCCAGGAAGCATGAGTGGAGGACAAAGGAAGTGACACAGAGGAGAAAGGAGAGCCAATACCAGGGTGTGCTATGGGGCCAGTTGCATATACAATGATTCATGCACACAATGCAAATGATTACTTGATTCTAAAGGTTGTTCCCTGAGCAGTCATATAAACGACTTCTCGGGACTCTCCTTCAGTGGACAAAAAGGATGCTGTTGGAGTCCCCCGATACTCTCTTTACTGGGCCTGCACACCCATTCCCCAGCTGCTGTGTTGGCTGCCAGAAATATATCACTGCCGCTTCTCTGGAAAATTGCCAGAAAGTCATTGTAACAGGAAGTTTAGTCTCTAGCCTGAGGAGTAGCCCCTAGCCAATGACTGACTCACAGAAGGGTCAAAGGACTGTCCCCTTGCCTTGATTCATGGCCCAGAGCACCCTATGGGATCAGGGTAAAATTAGTCACCTGCTGAGGTCAAATCCTTGGTTGGCTTCCTCCCCTGTCCTAAGGTGCTGGCCTCTTTTCCTTTTTTCTTGGGAATATTCCTTCAATGAATCACTTGAACACAAATTTCTGTCTCAGATTTTGATTCCTAATACAAAAGGGGAATAATTTACCCACTGGCTCTTGTCTTGATTGGTCCTGAATAAATTTCAAAGGGAAGAGAGGCAAGAGAGGAACTTAATTCAGGCATGAGGTGACATACTGTCAGGATGTACCAGTATGAAGTCCATAGGAGCCTATGTGGCATTAGCTCACTGAGACAAGAGCTGAGACAAGAGACAGGTGAGATCAGGAACATCTGAAATGCTACATAAGAGAAACCTGCTACAATCTACCTTTTGGATCACTCATATCCACTCGATCCTTCCATTATATCTGCTTCCCATCCCCATCATGATATTGGACCTCCAATACTATGACAACTTGATGCCCTCCTCTCTTTTCCAGTGGGGAGCTGCAGGTCACAGAGTTCACTTCAAAGTGGTGGCCAGCTACAGTCTCTGAAGGAGTAGAGGCAAGAAGGAGAGTTGAAACAGGCTATTGTCTCAATTACTGCAGCTGGTTCTGAGGCCCTATTTCGTAGACTTCATTGATCTTTTCTACCATGTGTTCTTGATTTCCCTTATAATTTATCAAAATTTTGCTGATCTGAATTGCCTGTCTGATGGGATAACACAGACTTCTTCCCCAAAATGTCCAAGTCCCGTTTTTTTTGTCCTTGTGTCCTATGGTTGTTGTGATTGACTATTAGTCGATGGGAATGGAAACATGAGACACACCCTGCGTTCCAGATGCGCGGATCCCTGCACCCTTGTTTAGAAGTAACACTAGCTCATCTTGTCAGAGTCCATCATCTTTGCCACTATAATCACTCCTTTATTTTCTTCCTAGTCTTCTGACACAAGGAGCCAAAGTGACAAGATTGTTAGCATAGTTGTAGAGATGTGGCTTTTGGTAGAAACTGCCTTCATTTACTTGTCTCCCTCTTCACTTGTCAGAAACTAAAGTTGCAGGGATGGTGAGCACACATTCTGCAAGTAGGTCACTGGGGGAGATGGTTTAAATGGCCGATTTTATTTTTGCCCTTTGGGTCACAGATACATATTCTAGCCTTTGAAGATATGGCCTCATATACCAGTCATTGCCTTTTGGATGATGACAACTCAGTCCTTAAAGGTGTTGGCTCCAAGAGGGTGTCTTAGTTATGCCTTTAACAGGGCACTCCAGAATCCTATGAGACTGGTTATTTCTGGCTGATAGAGATCATGGGAAGAGCAGTGGCTTCTGTTGTCTTTGGCCTTCTGTCATAGCCTTAGCCTTATAATAGGTCCCTTGTCAGAGATAATATTATTGGGAGGTCATTTTAGGCATTTTTACTAAGCTCTTTCTAGCATAATGCCCCCATTTCACAGGTCAGGGTATATGTGTTCCTTTATAAACCATGGAGAACAGAGACCTACAAGCTGGGTCCAAAAACTCATTGGATCATCTATCAGATAAACTTAGGGGAAAACTTCTCTTTTCAACTGGTGACAATAAGCTCCTGTCTCTAAACATAAAACCATGATGATATCATTCACACCCCATATCTAGCTATTCTTGAAAAGTATGGTTATTCCCTTTCCCTGAGTACATAGGTACTCTGATGAATCGCAGCAAGTCCCTTTGGGGAAGAATCAGGATGTATCTTATAGTATGTATGCATAGCAGCATTACAGAGTTCTTTCTCAAGGGAGACCTGGCCTCCTCACCAAGGCAGCCTCTTAAGAATTGACTTAGATGTGGGAAGCACATAAGCAAACTATGCTTTTCTATTGTGGTGGCCAATGTAACACTTCTACTGGCGAGATCTCAGTTCCTTTTTTATTACATGAGTCCAAATATTGTCTGGAAGCCTGGGGTATGACACACCACCCATTCTCTTATCAGTACTCTCAACATTAGAGTCTCCCTCTGTTTCTACCAGATCTACTTTGTTAACTCTGATTGGCATCAGCCTCTGCCTTCTGTATTCTTGTGTCTCAGACGCTGAAAGATGCTAGATGAAATCAGAGTTGAGAGGACTCATACCAAACTCATGGTCTGTAGTGTGATTTTCAACCTCAGTATCGTCCTTAATCAGCTCTTCTATTTGTTCGCATCACCTTTTTCTAAACATTTGTCACCTTCAAAACACCTGCTTAAGCACTATTGCCCTTTTTCTCAGCCAACAAACTTCCTCCTCCAAATAGAATAAAATGTGTCTGTCAAGGCCAGTGTCCCCCTTCCCTAGATGATGGACCCTAGTATAGGACCTGGCTGTAGAAGATAACATATAAATATTAGTTGACCGAATAATGGAAGATTCTTTAGCGATATCTCTAGAGAATCTCTAGGTTCTCTAGAATATTATCCACATGTAGACTCCTTTAAAATTAAGACCATAATATTTACATTCCAGTTAAGTGGACCCTTTAATGACCACCAAAAGCTTACCTCATAAGTTTAAATGCTTTCATAAGATGCCATTACAAGATATGTAATTTTAGTGTTTTAACATACTCTGAGGATCATTCTCACCACTCAATTTTAGGAAAAAAGATGTTTTGTTCCATTGGGTTTTGATATTGATATCTAGTGTACTTCATGTGATTTGAGGATAGATAGCTTAAATTACAGAAAATATTGTATTCTTGCAATTTTTAAGATAGAATTTACTTTGGCCTATTAATAGTAAAAAATAAAGTTACATCTATTAAAGGCTTAAATGACACATTCTAGCTAGATTTGATTTTGCACTTGGTCACAGAATAGCATGTAGGAAAGTTTAAAAACAAATACAGTAATCATCTTTTATAGATGTAGCCATATGTTTTTGGCAGATCTCATGTTGGCTGTAAAAAAAAAAGAATAGTATGGTAGCAAGGCAAGTTGAAAGCTTTCCTCTGAGAATATTGATGAGTCATCTTTTTTATTGCTAGATTTAAGATGATGAACATTTGTTTTGAAAAATGTGATTTTCTCTATTGCTGTGTTTAATTAAATGCAAAATTCTAGAGTGGCGCAACTGCAACCTCTAGGACTGCAAATTTAAACTCATAAAAGTCAGATAATGGAAAAGTGAAGGTTGTGATAGCAATGTTAACTCATCCATTGCATATAGGTTGCATTTTGCATGACTAATTAGGCAATTTAAGCAAGGGCATGCCAGTGAGGTATCTTTCCTCTCTCCCAACCCCCAATCTGTGACTATTTTAAACTAGCCTTTCTATACGCATCATTTTGTAAGAGCCAAAAATACTTTTAGCATAATTTAATGTTAGTATTTCTCTCCAAGAAGTTGTTTTAGCCTTGATAATAACCCTATGTGGCCCAGATCAGCACTATGGTGGCCAGTTTCCTTCTAGTACATTTTCTGTGAAAAACGTTTTAATCTTGAATACATGGAAGAGGGGAAAATAAAATGATGGAGAAATTTCTATATTAACCTTATTGGAATATTTTCTAAGAGACAACTATTTAGTGATCTTTTGGGGGACTTCATTGATAAATCCCCTGAGATGGAGAATCCAAGACAAATCATGGTACAATAAAAAGAGTGTGTGTTTCGGAGCCAGACAACCCAGGTTTAGATCTTGATTCTGTCATTTAGTAGATATGTGACTTGAATTAATTTACTTAATTTTTCTGATTTTGTTGGCATGATTGTAAAATGGAATGTAAACTCTACCTTGTAGAATAGTTATGAGGATTAAAGACACTGAATGGTAGTTAATTGTTCCTTTATTATTATTTCATTTATTTTCATGGGGAATGCAGTCATAATGATATTCCAACAACATTTGAAATGTTTCTCTCTTGTTACCCAAGTACTATTTAGTGCCAACTCCATCTGATACATTTCCTGATGCGACAGACAGCTGATACAGTTTGTAGGTTTTTTTGCCACATGATTTCCCTTCCCATTTCTCCTATGGCCCTCCTCTGCTCCCTTTTCCATGCTGCTGCCATAGTGATCTTCCTGAAGCACCTGTGTGATCAGTTCACTTCCTTGCTTAAAATTTTTGAAAGGATTCTATTGCCTTCAGGATAAAATTCTGCATCCATCCTATGCTTTTGTGTGAATTCTCCACATTAGTCCATATGGCTGTGCCTCTGTGTATGTGCTGTTCTTTGCTTGGTGTGCCCTTATCTATCCTATCCACATAATACACATTCACATTTATTCCTAATGATTTACTCTAAGTGTGAACTCTTCCCAAAAGCTTTTTTTGATTGCCTCAGCCAGAATTAGGTACTCTTTCTGAGGCTGGGAGAAGTTTGGTTCTCTCAGCATCATTTTAAGCTTTTTATTATTTGTGTTGTGCTTGTCTGTCTATGTGTGTGAATAGACATCCTGGAGGCTAGTGTCAGCATCTTACTCATCTCAGTATTTCCAGGTCTGCCAAACTAATCTGATAAATAGTAAATATTCAATAATTGTTCAGATGAGATTGGGCGCATTCAGGGTGGTATGGCTGTAGACTAGGGTGGTATGACTGTAGACTCAATAATTGTTCAACAGCAATACAGAGGACTGTGTAATCAACACCATTTGGGGATCTCCTATCTCTTGGAGTTGGCTTCTAGAAACCATTGGGAAGCATGCTGAGCTCATCTCAAAATCCCTCCCAAACACAACCCTCCTACCAATGTGTAATATTTTTGGAGGGGACAAGTAGTAAAAGTAAAGCAGAAATGTATATGTGTGAAATTATTTTTACTGTAATACAACTCATTTGTTAAATTATAAATTATAACAGTATATTTACCATGTTGCCTGTAGATGACCAGAACACCAAAAGGAATGACTTCTTTCAGGTCCTCTCTTAAAGGGGATGGACCAAGTTGTGTCAACGATTATTCTGTGGCAATATTATATGTGATATGTGGAGCTGTCAGTCGTTCTTTATTTTTTAAAATCCACATCTCTAAATGTGTAATAGCAGCTGTGATCTCTGCATCTAGCTGAAGAGCAGAGCCAACCAGATATATGAGCTGCCTGTCAACTTACTGTCAGGATTTGACACAGGCAATAGATGAGCTTGTTGGGTCCATTGATATTAAGACATTTCCAATTTTGATATGGATTTCCCACCTTTAGGTTACAATGTAAATGCAATTAAAGCACAAGATTTCTTATTTTAGGCCACATAGTGGGCCAGAGAGGCTACTTATTCAATTCTTTAGGGAGAGGGTAGGTGGAAATAAGAGCTGATAGAAATCAGTCAAATCACTGACAACTTTGAACAACAAATTTGTAAGTACTAATTTCAATTAAGCGTTTTAATATCAACTAATCCACAGTTACTCTTCATTCATTCAGGCGAGGACCATTTGCATAAGGAACTGTCCATTATCAGGCTAGGTCCTTATTGCTGTAATTATGAAGACTATTTAAGCACAAGACCATGCTCTAAGAAGGGTGGTGGGTGGGGATGAGGGTGTTGATTTAGAATGACAGTTTCCTGTATCTATGCAAGTAGAAAAGCATTCGTTCAAAATAATACCTGTGCCTATTAAATATTTATGGATTTAAGGGTTTGCCTCCCAATAAATACTGAATTAATTCATTTGTACCATCACAGCTTCTCTTATTAAAAGGAGTGGGGTGAATGGTGTCTCTTTTTTTTTTTTCCAAGATGGAGTCTCACTCTGTTGCCCAGGCTGGAGTACAGTGCTGCTATCTTGGCTCACTGCAAACTCTGCCTCCCAGGTTCACGCCATTCTCCTGCCTCAGCCTCCTGAGTAGCTGGGACTACAGGCTCCCGCCACCATGCCCGGCTAATTTTTTTTTGCATTTTTGATAGAGACAGGGTTTCACCATGTTAACCAGGATGATCTCGATCTCCTGAACTTGTGATCCACCCGCCTCAGCCTCCCAAAGTGCTGGGATTACAGGCGTGAGCCACCACGCCCAGTCAAATAGTGTCTTACAAAGATAAATGTGAGCTTCCTGTATAGAATATGGAGGTTAGTTCAGGACAAGCTCTTTTAATTTTAAGAAAATACACTGTTATGTTTTAGATGGAATTTATAGCAAAAGAAGAGCTGATGGTGATCCTAAAACACAGCAAGTCTATTTTATCCAGAATCAGGAGCTTTGACATTTTCTAATGATTTCTATAGCAAATATAAAACAATTTGAGTAATCCAACTTTATGGATGTCTAATAATTAGATTAAAATATGAATTTACAAGATTTTGTGACAAGATCATATTTTTGTGGTTAAAAAAATTATTATTTCTTTGGAAAGTTGCATGCTGAGAACACATTAAGCCCTCAGTAGGGTGTGTGGTGGGAATGCCTGGAAGTTTTATGCTAAGTTACAGCACAATCTGGCTGTGAGTGATAGGATAAGAGTTGGTTATGCCAAACACCGCATGTTCTCACTCATAAGTGGGAGCTGAACAATGAGAACACATGGACACAGGGAGGGGAACATCACACACCAAGGTCTGTCAGGGGGTGGAGGGTTAGGGGAGGGATAGCATTAGGAGAAATACCTAATATAGATGATGGGTTGACGGGTGCAGCAAACCACCATGGCATGTGTATACCTGTGTAACAAACCTGCACGTTCTGCATATGTATCCCAGAACTTAAAGTATATATATATATAAAGAGTTGGTTATGGAACTGTGAAGATCTAGGAATCACTAGAGATTGATTAATGTCACACTGCAAGCAAAATCTGGAATCCTTAACACATTCCATGTGGTTTTATGCTCAACCTGCTGAAGTACAATCAATTCAGAATTGAGTGAAGTCATAGACTGGATTTTATGCTATAGCTCTATCTGCAAACAATCTTTTCACACAAGATCTCCGATTCGCTAATTCAGAAACACTGACAACATGCAGAGGTGGGTTTTAGGCAAACGAGAGACATATAACTCATTGTTAAATATTTTACATATTACTGGAAGTGTATATACATATTGTAAAATTTGCTGATAAATAAAACTTTCTGTTTAGTTTTATCATCCAATTTTTCTGTTATCCTAGAGTTAAAACTCTCTTGACTTTCATGTTTACCCATAGGTGATTTTGTTCTATTGTTGCATATGTATTTAACTGTAAATGAAGCAAGTATTATTTTGCAGGGTTTTAAGCTTTATAACTGATATCACACTTTATGTAGATTTTCTACCCCCAACAATATATTTCTGAGATTGTGTTATGAGATTACATTGAATTTATCCATTTTTCTGTTAAAGGACATTTAAATCATTTTCAATTTTTTTTGCTGTTAAAATTGTGCTATTTTTCTGTACATTCATTCATTCAACAAATATTTATTGAATATGAAATATGCTATACACTGCAGTAGGTATTGGAGATACAGCAGTAAGAAGACAGACAAAAATCCAGCCCCTTATGGAGGTTACATTCCAGTGGGAGCGGGGAGACAATAGAAAACAAAATAGAAATAATGAAAGGGTATATTAGATAGTGATATATGTTACAGAGAAAAATGAAGCATGAAAGAAGGCTATGGCATGCTAGAGGGAGGGAAGTGTTATAATTTTTTAAGAGGCTGATAGGTAAGGCCTGCCTGAGAAAGTAATATATTCATATATGTACCTGGAGGAGGCGAGAGAGTAAGTTGTGTGGCTCTCTGGGGCAAAAGCATTTCAGGTAAAGAGAACAGTAAGTGTGAAAGTCATAAGGAGAGTGCATTCTTGGTAGGGTCAAGGGGTATCAGGAGAGCCATTGTGATTGGAGAGGAGCAAATGAGAAGCAAATAATAACAGAAGAGGTCAGAGAAGGAACAGGGGCCCTGTCTTATTTATTGTAGTGAAACATCTAAAATAAGTATTATGAGCATTTAAGAAAACAATTGCAGTTGCAATTGAAACTTACTTTTTCGGCGATTGTCATTATGTGTGTGTGTGTGTGTGTTTTTTTTTCTCTGAGTGAGATGAAATGTTACTGCGGTGTTTTGCGCAAAGGAGTAACAAAATTATGCTGTCTTTGAACAAGATTACTCTGGCTGCTGATTTAAGGATAGACTAGACAAAGGTAGAAGCAAGAATATAAACTAGGAGGATATTCAATAGCGCAGGTGGGAATGATGAGGGCTTAGATCCAGATGGTACAATAGAGGAGTGAGTAGTGGCCAAATTTCAGCTATAAATTGAAAATGTACTAATAAGATTTTCTGAGGAATTTGATGTGGACTATGACTGAAAGAGGAGACTAGCATTTTGGCTTGAGCAAATGGGAAAAATGAAGTGGAGAGGTAGGGAAGATGCTGGGAAGATCAGACTGTTGGGAGATCAAGAGTTTAGTTTGCACATGCTAAATTTGAGATTCCTTTAGTTAGCCATATAAAGGTGTCAAGTAGGCACTTGTATATGTAACTCTGAAGCTCACATGAAATATGCATTTGAGAATGATAGTATATCTATTGTATTTAAAATAAGGAATCTGGATCAGTGGACATAGAAAGGGAAAAAAGGACAATGACTGAGCCCTGAAACACTCCAACATTAAAAGGACAAGGAGATACAGAGGGATCAACAAAAAGAGCAGGAAGAAATAGCTGGTAAGCAAGGAGGAAAACCATGGGAATTCTATTGTTTAGAAGCCACATAAAGACAATGTTTCAAAGAGGGGAGCGTGATCATCAAACTCTGTTAAATGGGGGTAGAGAACTGACCATTCAATTGAACAATACGGAGATTATTGGTGGCTTTTACAAGAGTGGTTTTTGTGAAGTGGTTCAAGGTGATTTGTTTCAACAGATTAGATAAGTAGTACAATAATAGAAGAGAAATTTGGGTCATCAATAATACATAACTCTTTTGAGGAATTTTGCCATAAAAGGAAATAGAAAAAATAGATTCAAGATGTTTAAAGTATTTTTAAGATGGGAGAAATAAGAGCTGGTTTATTTGATGGGAAAGACCTAGTTGAGTGGGAGAACCTGATATTGTAGCAGAAAATAGGGGAAATGTCTGGAGTTTAAAGTATGCTAATAATCAAGTTTTCTGTTTTGTGTTTTATAATTTCAACTTTTAGATTTAAGGGTATATGTGTAGGTTTGTTATATGGATATGTTGTGTGACACTGATGTT
Organism: Rhinopithecus bieti; assembly: GCF_001698545.2. NCBI lineage: Eukaryota > Metazoa > Chordata > Mammalia > Primates > Cercopithecidae > Rhinopithecus > Rhinopithecus bieti. The sequence goes on along the minus strand of NW_016814053.1, from coordinate 686,950 downwards.
TGGGGTATAAATGATCCTATCACTCAGTAGTCAGCATGGTACCCAATAGGTAGTTTTTCAGCCCTTGCCCATCTCCTGCTCTCTCACCCCAGTAGTCCACAATGTCTATTTTTTCCCAAGTTTACATACCTAATATTCATCTCTTACTTACAGGAGAGAGCATGTGGCATTTTGGTTTTCTGTTCCTGTGTTAATTTGCTTAGGATGATGGCCTCCAGCCGTACCCACGTTGCTGCAAAGAACATGATTTCATTCCTTTTTATGGATGCATAGTATTCCAGTCTATGTATGCCACATTTTCTTTATACAATCCACCATTGATGGGCACCTAGTTCAATTTCATATCTTTTGTGAATAGTGGTGCAATGAACATACAAATCCATATGTCTTTTGTGTAAAATGATTTATATGCCCTTGGGTATTTATCCAGTAAAGAGATTACTGGGTTGAATGGTAGTTCTGTTTTTATTTCTTTGAGAAATCTCCAAACTGCTTTCCATAGTGGCTGAATTACTTTACGTTTCTATGCACATTGTAATAGCATTTCCTTTTCTCTGTAGCCTTGCTAGCATCTGTTGTTTTTTTGTTCTTTTAATAATAGCCATTTTGACTGATGTAAAATGGTATCTCATTGTGGTCTTGGTTTACATTTCTCTGATGTTTAGTGACATGAGCATTTTTTCACATGTTTGTATGTCTTCTTTTGAGAAGTGTCTGTTCGTGTCCTTTGCCTGCTTTTTAATGGGGTTGTTTTTTGCTTGTTGAGTTGTTTAAGTTCCTTATGGATTCTGGATATTAGACCTTTGTCAGGCACATAGTTTGAAAGTATTTTCTCCTTTTCTGTGGGTTGCCTGTTTACTCTGTCAACTGTGTCTTTTGTTGTGCAACAGCTCTTTCGTTTAATTAGGTCCCACTTGTTCAATTTTTGTTTTTGTTGCAGTTTCTTTTGAGGATGTAGTCATAAATTCTTTCCTTAGGCCAGTGTTCAGAATGGTGTTTCCCAGATTTTCTTCTAGAATTTTTATAATTTGAGGTCTTACATTTAAATCTTTAATCCATCCTGAGTTAATTTTTGTATATGGTGAAAGTAGGGGTCCAGGTTCATTCTTCTGTCTATACTTAGTCAGTTATCCCAGCACTATTTACCAAATAGGGATTTCTTTCATCATTTCTTATTATTGTCAACTTTGTCAAAGATCAGATGGCTGTAGGTGTGTGGCTTTACTTATGAGTTCTATATTCTGTTCCATTGGTCTGTGTGTCTATTTTTGTGTCAATGCAATGCTGTTTTGGTTATTGTAGCCCTATAGCATAGTTTGAAGTCAGGTAATATTATGATTCTGGCTTTGTTCTTTTTACTTAGGATTGCTTGGCTATTCTTTTTGGTTTCATATAAACTTCAGAATAGTTTTTTCTAGTTATGTGAAAACTCACGTTGGTAGTTTGATAGGAATAGCATTGAATCTGTAGATATACACACCTAATATTATAGCACCCAGATTCATAAAACAAGTACTTCTACATATACAAAATGACAGCCACACAATTATAGTGTGGAACTTCAACACTCTACCGACAGCATTAGATCACTGAGGTAGAATACTAACAAAGAAATTCTGGGCTTCAGTTAGACATTTGACCAAGGAATCTAATATACATTTATAGACTGCTCCACCCATCAACCACAGAATATATATTTTTCTCATCTGCACATGGAATATACTGTAACATCAACCACATGCTCTGCCATAAAGTACATCTCAGTAGATTCTAAAAAATCAAAATCATATCACCTGTACACTTGGACCACAGTGGAATAAAAATAGAAATCAATACCACAAAGACCTCTTAAAACTACACAACTATGTGAAAATAAAAGTGAGAGGTGAAGCCAGCTGGACTTCCTGGGTCGAATGGGGACTTGGAGAACTTTTCTGTCTAGCTAGAGGATTGTAAACGCACCAGTCAGTGCTCTGTGTCTAGCTAAAGGATTGTAAAAGCACCAATCATCACTCTAATAACACACCAATCAGCACTCTGTGTCTAGCTAAAGAATTGTAAATGCACCAATCAGCACTCTGTAAAATGGACCAATCAGCACTCTGTAAGATGCATCATGAAGTTATTTATTTTAAGTTTGTTTTTTCTTTTTTGATGTTGGCACTTGTAGCTATAAACTTCCCTGTTAGTACTGCTTTTGCTGTATATCATAGGTTTTGGAATGTTTGTTTCCATTATCATTTGTTTCAAGACATTTTTCAATTTTTCTTTCAATTTCCTCATTGACCCACTGGTCATTTGAGAGCTTATTGTTTAACTTCCGTGTGTTTTTATGGTTTCCAAAATCCCTGTTGTTGTTAATTTCTAGTTTTATTCCATTGTGGTCAGAGAAGATGCTTGATATGTCAATTTTTTTGAATGTTTTAAAACGTGTTTTGTGACCTAACATATGGTATATCCTTTACAATTATTCCTGTGATGAGGTGAAGAATGTGTATTCTGTAGCCATTGGATGAAATGTTCTATAAATACCTGTTAGGTCCATTTACTCTATAGAGCAGATTAAGTTCGATGTTTCTTTGTTGATTTTCTGTCTGGGAGATCTGTCCAATGCTGAAAGTGGATGCAAGTCTCCAGTTATTATTGTATTGAGGTCTCACTCTCCTTAGCTGTAATAATATTTGCTTTATATATCTGGGTGCTCCAGTGCTGGGTGCATATATTTACAATTGTTATATCCTCTTGCTGAATTGACCCCTATATCATTATATAAAAACCTCTTTGTCTCTTCTTACAGTTTTTGTCTTGAAATCCATTTTGTTTTATATAAGTATTGCTAACCCTGCTCTTTTTTAGTTTCCTTTATTTTGAGTCTATGGATATCTTTATAGGTGAAGTGTGTTTCTTGTAGGCTATGGATCATTGGGTCTCATTTTTTTCCCATTCATTCAGCCACTCTATGTCTTTTGATTGGAAAGTTTAGTCCATTTACATTCAATGTTATTATTGGTAAGTAGGGACTTAACTCCTGTGATTTTGTTATTTGTTTTCTGGTTGTTTTGTGGTATTCTTATCCTTCTTTTCTTCCTTCATGGCTTCCTTTAAATGAAGGTGGTTTTCTCTTGATGGTATGCTTTAATTTCTTGCTTTTTATTTTCTGTGTATCTGTGGTATGATTTTCTATTTAAGGTTACCATGAGACTTGCAAATAGTATCTTATTACCCATTATTTTAAGCTGATGATAACACTGATTACATAAGCAAACACATAAAACTATTAAAACTCTTCATCCCTCACTTTTAACTTCTTAGTGTTTCTCTTTATGTCTTATTATACTGTGTCTTGAAAAGCTGTAGTAGTTATTGTTTTTGGTTGGCTCATTATTTATTTTTTCTACTTGAGAAAGCACCCCCATTCTGGTGTTATATTATTCTGTGTTTTTCTGTGTCCTTACTATTACCAGTGTGTTTGGTACTTTAAGATGATTTTTTTTCATACTCATTAATATCCTTTTCTTTCAGATTGAGGAACTCCCTTTAGCATTTCTTGTAGGACAGGTTTGGAGGTGATGAAATCCCTCAGCTTTTATTTATCCAGAGGGTCTTTATTTCTCCTTCATGTTGGAAGGATATTTTTCCCAAATATACTATTTTAGGGTAAAACTTTTCCTTCAGCACTTTAAATATGTCATGTTACTCTCTCCTGGTCTGTAAGGTTTCCACTGAAAAGTCTGCTGCCAAATGTATTGAATCTCCATTGTATGTTATATGTTTCTTTTCCCTTGCTTCTTTTAGGATCCTTTCTTTATTCTTGACCTTTGGGAGTTTGATTATTAAATACCTTGAGGTAGTGTTTGGGTTAAATCTGTTTGGGGTTCTATAACCTTTTTGTACTTAAATGTTGATATATTTCTCTAGGTTTGGGAAGTTCTCTGATATTGTCTCTTTGAACAAACTTTTCTACCTTTATCTCTTTCTCTTATCTCCTCTTTTAGGCCTATAACTCTTGGATTTGCCTTTTGAGGCTATTTTCTAGATCTTATAAAGGTGCTCCATTGTATTTTATTCTTTTTTTCTTTTGTCCTCTGTGACAGTGTATTTTCAAATAGCCTGTTTTCAGGCTCACTGATTCTTTCTTCTGCTTGATCAATTCTGCTATTAAGAGACTCTAATACATTCTTCAGTATGTCAGTTGCATTTTTCAACTCTAGAGTTTCTGCTTGACTCTTTTAATTATTTCAATCTCTTTGTTAAATTTATCTGTGAGAATTCTGCATTCCTTCTTTGTGTTATCATGAATTTCCTTGAGTTTCCTCAAAACAGCTATTTTGAATACTCTGTCTGAAAGGTCACATGTTTCTGTTTCTCCAGAATTGTTCTCTGGTGCCTTATTCAGTTCATTTGATGAGGTCATGTTTTCCTGATGATATTGATACTGGTAGGTGTCCATCAGTGTTTGGGCATTGAAGAATTAGGTATTTATTGTAGTCTTTGCAGTCTGGACTTGTTTGTGCCCATCTTTCTTGAGAAGGCTTTCCAACTATTTGAAGGGACTTGGGCCCCAAGTCCAATAATACTGTGGATTTTGCAGACTTGTAGAGGTACTGCCTTGCTGGTTTTGGATAAAATCTGGAAGAATTCTCTGGATTACCAGGCAGAGTCTCTTGTTATTTTCCCTTACTTTCTCCCAAACAAACAACAGTCTCTATCTGTGCTGAGTTACCTGGTACTAGGGGGATAGTGATGCAAGGACCCCTGTGGCCATCAGCACTGGGACCACGCTGGGTCAGAACACAAGCCACCACAGCTCTGGCTTTCACCCAGGGCCCAGTGTAACCACTACCAGGCTACTTCCTATGTTCACTGAAGGACCTGGGGCTCTGTGATCAGCAGGTGGCGAAGCCAGCCACATTTGTGCCCTTCCCTTTAGGGTGGCAAATTTCCTCAGGCCCTGGGTTAGGAGTGGGTTCAGAGGTGCTTCCTGGGAGCTACAGATTGGAGTAAAAATCCTTAGAAATTTTCCTGATGTTGTATTCCAGTGCAGCTAAACTGGCAGCACTTGAACCACAACACAAAGTCCTTCCCCTTTCCGTAGGTAGAGAAGCCTCTCCCTGTGGCCACTGCCACCACCAACCCACAGCAGGTTTTGCCAGGCCACCACCAATATTCACTTAAAGCCCAACAACTCTTCAGTCATGTGAAGAGGTGGTGAATACTGCATGGCCTAAGTAAGACTCACCCTTCAGGGAAATGTGCTCCCTTTTGGTCCAGGTCAGGTCTAGAAATTCTTTCTAAGAGCCTAGACCTAGACTTGGGGACCCCAAGAACCCACTTGTTGCTCTACCCAACTGTGGCTGAGCTCGTACGTAAGGTGCAAGACAAAGGTCCCCTTTACTTTTCCATATGCATTTCTCAAAAGAGAGGATCTTTCACCATAGTCACCACAGCTGGGAATGTGCTGGGTTCAGCATGTGTCAGAGCCCAAGGCCCACAGCATACTACCTGAGTATTGCTGCTGGTTATTCTGGGACCAAGGCTCTTTAGTCAGCAGGTGATGACTCCTGTCAAGAGTACTTCTTTCCCTTCAAGGCTGTAGGTTCCCTTTTGGCCCAGGGTAAGTTTAGAAATGTCATCCGTGAGCTAGGGTCTGGAATGGGGTCCTTGCAACTCTGCCTGATGCCCTATCCTGCTGTGGCTCAGCTGGTATCCAAGACCCAAGACAAAGTCCCCTTTACTCTTAGCTCTCCTCTTCTTGTTTAAGGAAGTGGATGGAAGAAATCACTTTTGTTGCTGTGAGCTGCACTGCCTGGGGTTGGGGAAGGGGTGGCTCAAGCCCTACCTTTGCTACCATGACTGATGTCTCTCTAGGTGACTTGCCACCCTAGTCCACTTGCTCTGAGTTCAGCTTGGTACTAGGAGTTGCAGTCCTTGTGTCCTAGATTCCTTTTCAAGTTTACCCAGGACCCCAGAGTATTATTTTGGTCTGCAGTGGTGAGGCTTGCTGAGAAACTCAGATGCCGACCACTGAGATGGGCAGTTCCTCTCTGGCTAGGTCTGGTCCAAATGTTCCTTGTTCAGACACTGGCTGAGCCCAGAGCAGCTTTGTTCTCCACTGTGATAGGGCAACACTGAGTTTGATGTAAAGTCCCACAGTCACTGTGTTTTCCCCTCCCCAGGTCTACAGACCCCTCGCAATGCAAGGCTGCTGCCAAGGAATGCTGGATGGGTGATGCTAGCAATTCAAGATTGTCTCTCCTACCCTCTTCAATGCCTCTTTCAGCAATATGAAGTTAAAACCAGGTATGGTGATTGCTTGTCTGATTTTTGGTTCTTGTGATGGTACTTTTCTGTGTGCAGATAACTGTTAAAATGTGGTGTTCCTGTTGGGATAAAGGGCAAATGTATAGGCTTCTATTGTGCCATCTCACTCTGCCAGCCAGAATGCTGCTTTTTAAGGTATGATCTGCAAATTACTTTTGTCAAAATCACCTGAGGTGCTTGTTCCAAACACTCCAAACTAAATTAGACTCTTGGGTTTGTAAGTAATGGTAATTAGGAATCTCCATTTTAAACAAGGTTTGGAGATGATTTTCCTGTGCACTAGTTTGTGAACCACTAGTCTTGAACATGATGCAAACCATGTTTCTAATATTTCATAATATTTCACTGAATATTCAGAAAGATGGTTCTGTTTTTATGTGTCTACAATCTCTCAGGTGAGGTAGATGAATGTCATAGCTGAGGAAGCTATAAATTTGATATGGCTACCGGAGAAACAGTTGTAAGTCCTATGATAAAGTGTTGGGTGACCTTGGGTATAGTATTTAGCTCTCTTAAGTCTCGGTTTTTCCTGTTATGTTGAATAAGTAAAATGTTATTTATCAGTATTGGCATCTAATACATGTTCAACAAATCATAGTTGTTGCAACAAAGAGAAGCATGGGGCAAAATTAGTTTTCGAACTTTAAAAAATAATATTTTAAAACTATGCCTAATATCTTAGTACAGGAATTGGTATATTTTGGAGGAAGACTGATCGAATGTATATGAAAAGTTTGAGTAATGAAAAATAGCTGTATAAAAGATGACTTGCATTTGACTCCAGGTATATGTTATAACTCGTGTTTTAATAATCCCTTGTTTAATTTTTATACCCACTTGAAATTTAATTATATTCTACAACAAAATTAAGTAAAATTGGTTTTAAGTTTCTTTAAAATTGATAGGTGTACAAAGTGAATTGACGTTTTCAATAAGAAGTGAACTGACATTCCATTAATCTCAAAAATGTTTTCAGCATTGAAAACATGCATGGTTATGATTGATCACTGGTTTACCACCTCTTATTAATTCATACCTTTTGAAGGAATATTTTTAGGTATACAAAATCTCGTTAATATTTGGAATATAGTTGCAAACATGAGTTTACCTAAACGAAAAGATCAGGGTAATCAAGACAAATGTAGAAAAAAATTTCAAAAGATTTTTCTCCTGTATTTCATTGAGAATAAGGCTTATATAAAAGCAGATTGTTTAAATCTCTGTTTCTAGTCAATCCAGTCCCCATTTTGACTCCCAGTTCTGCTGCATTCCAAAGGAGCAACTGTGAGCAATTCTCATTGCTTTTCTGAGCCTTACTTCTTTCGGTATAAAAGTGGGAAAAATAATAGTACTTAAATCATAGCACTGTTAATAAGGGTTAAATTTATTTAACCCTTATTAGTTAATAACCCTTATTAGTTAACCCTTATTAGTTAATAACCCTTATTAGTTTAACCCTTATTAACTTAATTAGACTCTTGGGTCTTAATAAGGGTTAAATAAATTACTTCATAGAAAGCTTTTAGAACGGTGTCTAAAGTTAGTAAGACCTTATAAATAGCAGTTATTAGCTATTATTTTCATCAACTTTCTGCCTATCATGTTCTAGAAATCACCGTTATTTTTAGTGGCTTCTTTAGTCTGTAAATAAATGTAACATAACTAATAACATTGTTAAGCACTTACTGAGTTAAACATTGTATAACTCCATAAGCATACTGTTATTACCAGTTTACAGACAGGGAAATTGAAGAACAGAAAGATGAAGTCAATGGGCAGTCATAATTGCCAAAATTTGAACCTAGATTTTGTGCCTTGAGAGCACATGTTTCTTTCTTTTTTTTTTTTTAAAGTGATCTCATTAATTTTATTCAGCAGCAAATTTGAAGTACATATTCATGGTAATATGAATATATTTTGCTACATTTAATAATGCTTATTTATTTATTTTTATTATACTTTACGTTCTGGGATACATGTGCAGAATGTGCCGGTTTGTTACATAGGTATGCACTTGCCATGGCGGTTTGCTGCACCCATCAACCTGTCATCTACATTAGGTATTTCTCCTAATGCTATCCCTCCCCTAGCCCCCTACCCTCCAACAGGCCCCAGTGTGTGATGTTCCCCTCCCTGTGTTCACGTGTTCTTATTGTTCAACTACCACTTATGAGTGAGGACATGTGGTGTTTGGTTTTCTCTTCCTGTGTTAGTTTGCTGAGAATGATGGTTTCCAGCTTCATCCATGTCCCTGCAAAGGATAGGAACTCATTCTTTTTTATGGCTGCATAGTATTCCATGGTGTATATGTGCTTCACTTTCTTTATCCAGTCTGTCATTGATGGGCATTTGGGTTGGTTCCAAGTCTTTGCAATTGTGAATAGTACTGCAATGAACATACATGTGCATGTGTCTTTATAGTAGAATGATTTATAATCATCTGGGTATATATGTAGTAATGGGATTGCTGGGTCAAATGGTATTTCTGGTTCCTTGAGGAATTGCCACACTGTTTTGCACGTGGTTAATTTCCACAGTGGCAAATTTACACTCTCACTAACAGTGTGAAAGTGTTCCTATTTCTCCACATCGTTGCCAACATCTGTTGTTTCCTGACTTTTTAATGATCACCATTCTAACTGGCATGAGATGGTATCTCACTGTGGTTTTGATTTGCATTTGTCTAATGACCAGTAATGATGAGCTTTTTTTCACATGTTTGTTGGTGACATAAATGTCTTCTTTAGAGAAGTGTCTGTTCAGATCCTTCACCCACTTTTTGATGGGGTTGTTTGCTTTTTTCTTGTAAATTTGTTTAAGTTCTTTGTAGATTCTGGATATTAGCCCCTTGTCAGATGGATAGATTGCAAAAATTTTCTCCCATTCTGTAGTTTGCCTGTTAAATCTGATGATAGTTTCTTTTGCTGTGCAAAGCTCTTTAGTTTAATTAGCTCCCATTTTTCAATTTTGGCTTTTGTTGCCATTGCTTTTGGTGTTTTAGTCATGAAGTCTTTGCCCATGCCTATGTCCTGAATGGTATTGCCTAGGTTTTCTTCTAGGGTTTTTATGGTTTTAGGTCTTATGTTTAAGTCTTTAATCCATCTTGAGTTAGTGTTGCATAAGGTGTAAGGAAGGTATATAGTTTCAGTTTTCTGCATATGGCTAGCCAGTTTTCCCAACACCATTGATTAAATAGGGAATCCTTTCCACACTGCTTGTTTTTTGTCAGGTTTGTCAAAAATCAGATGGTTGTAGATGTGTGGTGTTATTGCTGAGGACTTTGTTCTGTTCCATTTGTCTATATATCTATTTTGGTACCAGTACCATGCTGTTTTGGTTACTGTAGCCTAGTAGCATATTTTGAAGTCAGGTAGTGTGATCCCTCCAGGGCTTTGTTCTTTTTGCTTAGGATTGTCTTGGCTATATGGGCTCTTTTTTGGTTCCATATGAAATTTAAAGTATTTTTTTCTAATTCTGTGAAGAAAGTCAGTGGTAGCTCGATGGGGATAGCATTGAATCTATAAATTACTTTGGGCAGTATGGCCATTTTCACAATATTAATTCTTCCTATCCATGAGCATGGAGTGCTCTTCCATTTGTTTGTGTCCTCTCTTATTTCCTTGAGCAGTGATTTGTTTGAAGAGGTCCTTGACATCCCTTGTAAGTTGGATTCCTAGGTATTTATTCTCTTTGTAGCAATTGTGAATGGGAGTTCACTCATGATTTGGCTCTCTGTTTGTCTATTATTGGCTTACAGGAATGTTTGTGATTTTTGCACATTGCTTTTGTATCCTGAGACTTTGTTGAAGTTGCTTATCAGCTTAAGGAGATTTGGGGCTGAGACAATGCAGTTTTCTAAATATAAAATCATATCATCTGCAAAGAGAGACAATTTGACTTCCTCTTTTCCTATTTGAATACTCTTTATTTGTTTCTCTTGCCTGATTGCTCTGGCCAGAACTTCCAATAGTATGTTGAATAGGAGTGATGAGAGAGGGCATCCTTGTCTTATGCCAGTTTTCAAAGGGAATGCTTCCAGTTTTGCCCATTCAGTATGATATTGGCTGTGGGTTTGTCATAAATAGCTCTTATTATTTTGAGATACGTTCCATCAGTACCTATTTTGTGAGAGTTTTTAGCATGAAGGGGTGTTGAATTTTCTCAAAGGTCTTTTCTGCATCTATTGAGATAATCATGTGGTTTTTGTCATTGGTTCTGTTTATGTGACGGATTACGTTTATTTGCATATGTTGAATCAGCCTTGCATCCCAGGGATGCAGCTGGCTTGAGAGTAGTGGATAAGCTTTTTGATATGCTGCTGCATTCAGTTTGCCAGTGTTTTATGAGGATTTTTGCATCAATGTTGATTAGTGATATTGGCCTGAAATTTTCTTTTTTTCTTGTGTCTCTGCCAGGTTTTGGTATCAGGATAATGCTGGCTTCATAAAATGAGTTAGGGAGGAGTCCTTCTTTTTCTATCATTTGGAATAGTTTCAGAAGGGATGGTACCAGCTCTTCTTTTTACTGCTGGTAGAATTTTGCTGTGAATCCGTCTGATCCCAGGCAGTTTTTCTGGTTGCTAGGCTATTAATTACTGTCTCAATTTCAGAACTTGTTATTGGTCTATTCAGGGATTTTACTTCTTCGTGGTTTAGTCTTGGGAAAGCGTATGTGTCCAGGAATTTATCAATTTCTTTAAGATTATCAATTTCTTTAAGATTTTCTAGTTTATTTGCCTAGAGGTGTTATAGTATTCTCTGATGGTAGTTTGTATTTCTGTGGGATCAGTGGTGATCTCCCCTTTATCACTTTTAATTATATCTATTTGATTCTTTTCTCTTTTATTCTTCATTAGTCTGGCTAGCAGTCTATCTATTTGTTAATCTTTTCAAAAAATCAGCTCTTGGATTCATTGATTTTTTGAAGGGTTTTTCGTGTCTCTATCTCTTTCATTTTTGCTCTGATCTTAGTTATTTCTTGTCTTCTGCTAGCTTTTGAATTTGCTTGCTCTTGCTTCTCTGGCTTTTTTAACTGTGATGTTAGTTAGGTTGTCAATTTTAGATCCTTCCCACTTTCTCCTGTGGGCATTAATGCTATAAATTTTCCTCTAAACACTGCTTTAGCTGTGTCCCAGAGATTCTGGTACATTATGTCTTTGTTCTCATTGGTGTCAAAGAACTTATTTATTTTCCTTAATTTTGTTATTTACCCAGTAGTCATTCAGGAGCAGGTTGTTCAGTTTCCATGTAGTTGTATGGTTTTGAGTGAGTTTCTTAACTCTGAGTTCTAATTTGATTGCACTGTGGTCTGATAAATTGTTTGTTATGATTTCCATTCTTTTGCATTTGCTGAGGAGTGTTTTACTTCCAATTATGTGGTCTGTTTTAGGATAAGTGCAATGTGGTGCTGAAAAGAATGTATATTCTGTTGATTTTGGGTGGAGAGTTCTGTAGGTGTCTGTTAGGTCTGCTTGGTCCAGAGCTGAGTTTAAGTCCTGAATATCCTTGTTAATTTTCTGTGTCATTAATCTGTCTAGTATTGACAGTAACATGGTAAAGTCTCCCACTATTATTGTGTGGGAGTGTAAGTCTCTTTGTGGGTCTCTAAGACCTCGCTTTATGATTCTGGGTGCTGCTGTATTGGGTGCATATATATTTAGAATAGTTAGCTCTTCTTGTTGCATTGATCCCTTTACCATTATGTAATGCCCTTCTTTGTCTTTTTTTGTCTTTGTTAGTTTAAAGTCTGTTTTATCAAAGACTAGGATTGCAACCCCTGTTTTTTTTGGTTTCCATTTGCTTGGTAGATCTTCCTCCATCCCTTTATTTTGAGCCTATGTGTGTCTTTTCATGAGAGATGGGTCTCCTGAATACAGCACACTGATGGGTTTGATTCTTTATCCAATTTGTGAGTCTGTGTCTTTTAATTGGGGCATTTAGCCTGTTTTCATTTAAAGTTAATATTGTTATATGTGATATTGATACTGTCATTATGATGCTAGCTGGTTATTTTGCCCACTAGTTGATACAGTTTCTTCATAGTGTCAATGGTCTTTACAATTTGGTATGTTTTTGCAGTGGCTGGTACTTGTTTTCCCTTTGCATGTCTAGTGTTTTCTTCAGGAGCTCTTGTAAGGCAGGCCTGGTGGTGACAAAATCTCTCAGCATTTGCTTTTCTGTAAAGGATTTTATTTCTCCTTTGCTTGTGAAACTTAGTTTGGCTGCATATGAAATTCTGGGTTGGAAATTCTTTTCTTTGGGAATGTTGAATATTGCCCCAACTCTCTTCTGGCTTACAGGGTTTCTGCAGAGAGATTCATTGTTAGTCTGATGGGCTTCCCTTTGTGCATAACCCAACCTTTTTCTCTTGCTGCCCTTACCATTTTTTTTCTTCATTTCAACCTTGGTGAATCTGATGATTTTGTGTTTTGGGATTGCTCTTCTCAAGGAGTATTTTTGTGCTGTTCTCTGTATTTCCTGAATTTGAATGTTGGCCTGTCTTACTAGGATGGGGAATTTCTCCTGGATAATATTCTGAAGAGTGTTTTCCAACTTGGTTCCATTCTCCCTATCACTTTCAGGTATACCAGTCAAACGTAGGATTGGTCTTTTCACATAGTCCCATATTTCTTGGAGGCTTTGTTCCTTCCCTTTCATTATTTTTTCTCTAATCTTTTCTTCATGCTTTATTTCATTAAGTTGATCTTCAATCTCTGATATCCTTTCTTTTGCTTTATTGATTTGGCTATTGATACTTCTGTATGCTTTACAATGTTCTTGTGCTGTGTTTTTCAGCTCAATCAGGTCATTTATGTTATTCTCTAAACTGGTTATTCTAGTTAGCAATTCCTCTACCTTTTTTTTTTATTATCCTAATTTATTTATATTTATATTTTTATTTTATTATTATTATACTTTAAGTTCTAGGGTACATGTGCATAACATGCAGATTTGTTACATAGGTATACTTGTGCCATGCTGGTGTGCTGCACCCATCAACGCATCAGCACCCATCAACTCATGATTTACATCAGGTATAACTCCCAATGCAATCCCTCCCCCTTCCCCCCTCCCCATGATAGGCCCCAGTGTGTGATGTTCCCCTTCCCGAGTCCAAGTGATCTCATTGTTCAGTTCCCACCTATGAGTGAGAACATGCGGTGCTTGGTTCTCTGTTCTTGCGACAGTTTGCTGAGAATGATGGTTTCCAGCTGCATCCATGTCCCTACAAAGGACACAAACTCATCCTTTTTTATGGCTGCATAGTATTCCATGGTGTATATGTGCCACATTTTCTTAATCCAGTCTGTCAC
>NW_016814053.1:664235-672066 GCF_001698545.2 Rhinopithecus bieti | reverse complement strand
AGGAATTTTTCCAGTTTTTGCCCATTCAGTATGATATTGGCTGTGGGTTTGTCATAAATAGCTCTTATTATTTTGAGGTACGTTCCATCAATACCGAATTTATTGAGCGTTTTTAGCATGAAGGGCTGTTGAATTTTGTCAAAGGCCTTTTCTGCATCTATTGAGATAATCATGTGGTTTTTGTCTTTGGTTCTGTTTATACACTGGATTACATTTATTGATTTGCATATGTTGAACCAGCCTTGCATCCCAGGGATGAAGCCCACTTGATCACCTCTACCCTTTTTTCAAGGTTCTTAGCTTCCTTGCATTGGGTTAGAAAATGCTTCTTTAGCTCAGAGGAGTTTGTTATTACCCACCTTCTGAAACCTACTTCTATGAATTCGTTAAACTCATTCTCCATCTGGTTTTGTTCCCTTGCTGGTGAGGAGTTGTGTTGTGATCCCTTGGAGAAGAGGCATTCTGGTTTTTGGCATTTTCAGTCTTTTTGTGCTAGTTTTCCTCATCTTCGTGGATTTATCTTCCTTTAGTTTTGATGTTGGTGACCTTCAGATGGGGTTTCTGTGTGGATGTCCTTTTTGTTGATGTTGATGTTATTTCTTTCTGTTTGTTAATTTTTCTTCTAGCAGGCCCCTCTGCTGCAGGTCTGCTAGAGTTTGCTGGGGATCTACTCCAGACCCTGTTTGCCTAACTATCACCAGTGGAGGCTGCAGAACAGCAAAGATTGCTGCCTGTTCCTTCCTCTGGAAGCTTCGTCCCAGAGGGGCACCCGCCAGATGCCAGCTGGAGTAGAGCTCATGTTTCTTACCACCATACTTAGATATTGCTCAGGGAAACACTTGTCATTTTATCAAGAATTTTCAGCACAGGGATTATGAATCCTAAACATTTATTTGGAGTTGAAGACTGGCTTATCAAAGGAAATCTTTCATAAGATTATTCTTAGTAACTAAAATAATAACAGTTAATTTTATTTCAATAATATGTGTATCCTTCTACTTTTCACTCTTTTACTCCCTCTTCTTGTCCCTCTCCCTCCCCCCAACTCCTTTCCTGCACCACACTCCCAAATGCTTATCTATCCATCCTTAAAAGGGGAGTTTTATTGTCTCTATGTAAAGGGAAGGGTGTTTATAATGGCACATGGATCAAACTTTATTGTACATTGTTTCATTTATTTCTATCAAAGCATCTTTTTAAAATATCTTCTATTGTAAGTACAATTTCACACTGAAGAATCTAAATTATTAAAACTGATTTACCATCTTTCATCAAGAAAATTGATTTTCAGAACATAACTTTAAGGGTGTATTCAGGTGCATTCGGTTTTTTTTTTCTGACAGAGTGCAAAGATTAATTTACCATCATATCAATAAGAAGCAGTGATTATGACAAACTCCTGAGTTGAGGATAGTCATTAAAAGTAAGCAAGAGATATTTCACAGGTCAAGTATTTTGTCTGTGAGCCTTACTCTGGCTATTAGTTTAAAAATGCTGCTCTCTAAGGCAATTTAAGTCTTACCAAGAGATCTTCCCTTTTATAAGGTTTTTTTTTTTTTTTTTTTTTTTTTTTTTTTTTTTTTTTTTTTTTTAGAGATTGGATGGGGAGGGGTGATTAGCATTAACTCTTTTCAATATAATAGACTCTAAATTTGTGATTTCATGGCCTAATGAGTTGATGTACCTTCCTAAATCTTCAGAGTGTTCTTGGGTCAACATTATACATTTATTGCATAATAGAGCTAAACTACTGAATTGGTCTGAAAGACTAGAGGCTGTGTTTCTTTAAGTGAATTTTTCTTAAAGCAAAGTTTGTTTATAGAACAGTAAATGTTTACTTTTGGCTATGGAGAACCATGGTATTATGATCCTGTAAATATTAACTGATAGTTTTTGATGGCTGCAGAAAACCTGTGCTTTTATAGAGTATTCTTGAATGCAACTTTAGGACCAGATTTAATATCCTGGAAGTTATACTGAAACTAAACTTTACCAGCTTGCCTTTGGGATTGACTATATAGGCAAATATAGTAACACTCTCAGTATCACTTAAAGGTTAATAGGTTTCCCCATGTGGCTGTTAGAGGCAGCTAAAGGCTTCTTTTGGCAGAAACATTCCTTCAAATATTTATCATCTAGCGTGGGCCAAGCACCATGCCAAGGTTTGGGGACACAAAGACAAATTATGGCCTCTCTCATTTTTTTAAAGAGCTCATGCCAAAAGGGAGATTTAATACATATGTAATTGTGATACAAATTGTGAAAGTTGTGTTTGAGATATATAGAGAATATTGTGATAATAGACTTCAGAAAATTATTTGCTTTGATGAAAAGAGTTGGAGACCTGTCCATAGTAGAGCCATGCCTTAGATATGAGTTACCTTTCCAGATAGAAAAAAGAGAGAAGGATTCTAGGGAGTGAAAACAGCATGTGTTGAATAAAGTTCAAGCCCCTTTAAGGCCTGACCTTTAGGGCTACTTCTTTATATTCAGCTTGCACTGTTGCCATTAGTTGTTTATGTTAGCCTTCTCCTTTCCAATTTTTTTTTTGTATATGACTTGGTAGCTGACACCATACATTGGCTTTTTTTCCCCTCCCTCCCCATTATGGATAGTCTTTTAAGCATTTATGCATCTCTTTCATTGATTGCTTGTTACTGGGAGTTTGCTGGTATATCAAATCTGCTATCCTATTTTATCTTCTGTAGCAGATGCTCTAGTTATTTAGAGTTGGTTAATTCTTGGAATTGCTTTGAATGTCCTGCAAATATTGTTATTATAGATTGTTAAAATGATTCAACCAGTCTTTCAGGTGTGGAGTCTATTGTGCTTTTTCAATTTAGTAATCAAGTTGTTTCTGGAAAGTGAGAGCCAGTGCTGCTATGTATCTCAACTACAACTTGTATCCAGGACAAATACCTTACCAGGTCCCTAAGACTATGTTTCTCTCTGAGATGTTGGATAATTCAGACTTCTCGAAGATGAAGGCAGCACAGCCAAGTGGTAAGATTTAGACAGACTTGGAGACAAATCCTGGATCTTTCACTACTAACTGTGTAACAGTAGACAAATTATTTAACCTCTCTGAGCCTTTGTTTCCCATATGTAAAATGCGGCAATATTTATTCACAAATATTTATTGACTACTTCCTATGTGCTAGGCATTGTTGTTCTGGTGACATTCTAAGTATTAGAAGATTAAAGGAGATGATGTATGGCACAAAGTTAATGCTCAGTATTAGCAAGTCATAGTTCCCATCATCTTTACCATAATTCATTTTATTTCATTAGCACCATTTTCTAAGGATGAATTGGTTTTTGTCGAGTCTTTCTTGGTTCCTTTACAAACTCTGGGCTCCAGAAAATGGAGATGTTTACATGGCCAACTCAGTGTTTAAAAAACAAAAGAATGTGAATAGTTTTAAGCATGACATAGTCCCTAGTTAGTCACATGTTCATCCTTCCCTGTTATATCACCCCAGGCTCCTGGATTTCAGCCTTAGCTCTATATCAGAATCACCTGGGGGCACTCACATATGATTCCCAGGCTGCATTTCCAACCAACCACATTAGAAGCTTCGGGAGTGGAACCCAGGAATTAGTAGTATTAGTATTATTTAAAGCTCTTCAATGTGCAGCGAAGGCTGAGAACCATTTGGGGGACCATTTCATCTATTTACATGAATGGTGTAGCCCCTGAAGACAATAAATATCAATCCTGAGGGATTTCCTATGACTTTGACTTGAAGGAAGGCCTCCTTGTTTTATGTAGCCTTTGGGCTCTGCTCCGTATCCTGTCATCATTCAGTTATGAAGCTCTCTCTTTCTAATGGAGGCCAGTCATCCTCAGGTCCTTGTCTGCCTCTGAATGCACTCTTTGAATTGGCAGAATTTCGCCATGGGTAGATATGCAATATTATCCCTGATACTTGTTTTCTGAGATCCTAGGATTTTCCCCATAAACTGTGAAACCATCTCTGCTCTAACCCATTCCCCAGAGCTTGGGGCTATAGATCACACTGCCCTCTGTGACTGATCTGCCTTCCTTTAGGTAGCTGCATTCAGAATTCAGATACAAGCTGGCCCAAATCTTTGTAGTTAGCTATTTAGCCATTTTCCCCAGAATGCTTTTTCTCTTGTGCTCCTGTTAGGGGTTGTGCTGATCCACAAATGTAGAAACATTAATATGAGAGGAAATAACAACAGATGTGTTGTTCTGAGCTAGAAATAGGGAGAAGGGGTGAGTGGCAGCCAGAGAGTCAATGATGATTTTCGGAAGAGTTAAGAGTAAACCTAAATAATTCCCATCTGTGTCTGACCTAATTTTTCTATCTCTCATGAAGTGTTTAAACACATATTTTGGATCTCTTAGCTATATAATTTTAGGTGTTTAATAGCCTTAATAAACCCTTTTGTATATGTTTGCAGTAACCTATTTGATCTGTGACACTGAATGCCCAAGTAGATCATCTCAGGGAACTGAAAACACTTGCCTGTCTTTTGTTGTTTCTCATGAACTGTAGTGATTAGACACTAGGAGAGTGACTAATACAAACTATGTCTGAAATCACAATTACCAGTTGAACTCTTGCCATCCATTTAGGGTTATGTAAACAGCTTGGTGGGCTTCACAGAAGGCAACTTTTAAGCTGCTTGCATGAAATGGTGATGCATAATCCCTGAACAAACATCAATATTAATAATCCCATAACACTTTTATGATAGTGGTAATAAAAATTAAGGCAGATTCCTGGAATCATTTCTCTCTCACTCTGTGATGAATGCATCTTTTATCGTGAGATTTCATTGTTCAGGGACTTTGGTAATTGTGGAGCAAATGGCCATGGTGGGTTTTTGAATGTCACTATTATTGATGTGCTTTATTTAATTCAGCTTTTCAATTTCTCCTTTTAGCCTGCAGTTACACATTAATTACTCTTGTGTTTGTCATAGAGTCATTGACCTAACTTGAGATAGAGTATTTTAAATTTAGCAAATTCTTCCCCAGCCTGTATTAATCTAATTTGTTCAACTCTCAACTGGTAACTGTAACCTGAATCTCACTTTTTTTGTTATCACAGTCTGAATTCAGTAGTCTTCCTCTGGATAACTATTTCCTTTTGCCTCATCCACTCCTTTAACAGCTTTTTAATCTTTGTTGTCGAAGATCTTGCTTCCCTTCTGAGCTGACCTATTGCTAAATACACTTAACAAGACTGCAGGAAAATGTCACTTTTTTCCCTTGCTCTCCTCCAAAGAGGAGCTGATCTATATTCCTGTTGATCTACAAAGAATGTTCACTAAAACATGACCTTGAGTAGGTCACTTGTGTTCACAAAACTCCGGTGACTCTTTATTTGTTTGCTTTTCAGATTAGTGTTGGGTCTGAAGTTCCAAATCCTACTGCCTCTGTGAAGTCTTCCTGCCCATGCTAGAAGCAATATCACCTCTTCTAGAATTGTCAAGTGCCATTTTCCATACCACTTATAATATACTGTCTTGTAGTTGTTTTTCTGTCATCTGTATTTCATCCCTCTAATAGGTGATAAATTTCTAGAGGGTGACTTCCACAGAAAAAGTGCTCAATAAATATCTGTCATTGGTGAAAGCAGATTATAGATCATATTTTGTTGGAAGATTGGAGGCAAAGTCTCAAAGGTAAACCTATAATTTTAGGCTTATTCCCTCCCTCACAATATTTGTTGAATACTTAAAACATCTTGGTAGTTGATAGGGATTTTCTCTTTCAATCTTCTAAACCCTATGAGATTAGCTCTATTAATATTTATGGATAGGGAAACAGAGGCATAGAAAGTTTAAGTAATTTAGCCAAGGTCACATTGCCAGAAAAAGAAAATAGGTAGTTTAGCCTTGAAACCAGAGAAACCTGATTCTACAACTGGTGCCTATAAAGTTTGCACATCTTACTTCACCCCATCTCATTTGGGCATAGTTTGGAGTAGACTTTGGAGGTCTGAGTATCAAGAATCTCTGGCTCATGCAGTATCAAATCCCTTAGACATATTTCAGTAATTGCCAAAACATGATTTCAATTATCAAGTTTGCAGTGAAGTTCTGATGGTGCTAATCTTTACTCATCAAGAAAGAGGAGAGGTGCCAAGCCCCTTGAAGAGTTATTCCAGTTGAAGCTTGATGTGAAGGTGGTGGTGCTTATAATTCCACCTTATTAGTCAAGCCCAAAGTGTTGTAGATATACCACATTGCATTGAATCTATAATTACATGGAAGGCAAGATGTATTATATTATATTAAGAAAGAAAAAATAACCGCCAAAATAAACATGCTACAATGATTTTTCATCACTTGAGCTTTAAAAAATGTTATACTTACCGAAAGCACTCTTTTAGTCTTATTTAGGCATACAAACAATCTGAATTTCTTCAAGTATTTCTAAAACTTCTTTGTATCTGAAATCTGACTACCCAATGTCTATGTTTTCCAGATAATATCCTCTGTGGCATCGAGAGTATTAGTAAGACAGTATTTCTGAAAGAGCACTCTACCACTACCTCTGGGATTTTCTTGCAAGCCACTGATACCATCTTTGCAAGAATGAATGCAAATATTCAGGGTGCCAGAATTTAATATCTGTAATTTCCTTGCCAACAGCCATAATAAATGCTTCTTGTTTTCAGATGAGGTGAAAGGTGAAAAAGTGTTCATCAGAATTGGTGAAATATGGCAATTACAACTTTATTTAAAGCAATGCATGTCACTTTTCAAAAATATTTGAGAACTGCTGGTATCATCAAAAGAAGCTTGGTCTTAAGGAATCAGAGGACCTGGGTTGAATACTAGTTCTCTTGACTACCTATGGCAAGTAACATAAACTCTCTTAACTTCCTCTGAGGAATAAGCAATTTACCTTGTGGGATGATTGCAAGAATTAAAAGAAAATTTAAATTCCATAAAAGCAGAAATAATTCTATCTTGTTTGCCACGATCTTTCCATTCTCTCAAGAAGTAACAGTGACCTAGAAAGAATAAATGAAACAATAATGAACAGTTCATACATAGCAAACTACACGTAGAAGTGTCTGTGTTGGAATGTTGCCATGGTGGAAGGCAGTATATTCTAATCAAAGGAGAAAATGGAGCAAAAAATGTTTCAGTAAGAAACATTCTTTATTTATTTATTTTATTATACTTTAAGTTCTAGGGTACATGTGCACAACATGCAGGTTTGTTACATATGTATACATGTGCCCTGTTGGTTTGTTGCACTCATTAACTTGTCATTTACATTGGGTGTTTCTCCTAATGCTATCCTCCCCACTCCCCTACCCCAGGACAGGCCCTGGTGTATGATGTTCCCCACCATGTGTCCAAGTATTCTCATTGAGGAACATTCTTTAGTCCCTCTCTCTGTTTTGTCCCAGTCATTTCGTGGTTTTGGCTGCTATTGGCTTCTATCTGCTTCCCAAATGCTAGTAATTTCTTCCAATCTAAAGTTGCTAGTTTATTTTCTTGTATACTGTAAAACAAAGTCAACATAATTGCAGGCTAGAAAGCTATTATCTCACTCTTGAATTCTTAAACATGTCATTTGTTCTAGCTTTTTTGTATGTATCTATTATTGAAATATTAAGAG
Organism: Rhinopithecus bieti; assembly: GCF_001698545.2. NCBI lineage: Eukaryota > Metazoa > Chordata > Mammalia > Primates > Cercopithecidae > Rhinopithecus > Rhinopithecus bieti. The sequence goes on along the minus strand of NW_016814053.1, from coordinate 664,454 downwards.
ACACAAAAAAAATGGAAAAGAAAAAAATCATTATTTCAAATTACTAACCTAGAGAGAAAAATTACTAATACTTTTTTCTTACCTAATTGGCAAAATAAGTATTATTTTGTAATCTGATTTTTCACTTCACATAGTTGCATATTTCTCCATATACTCCATTTAAATGCTCTTCACAGATATTGTTTATGATGCATACTCTATTATAATCTATTTAAGTAA